>NW_024581035.1:221226-291343 GCF_017639235.1 Corvus kubaryi
TCCATCCACTTCCATCGTGCCCCGGGAGCGCCCGTCCCGTCCCCGCGAGGCCCCCACGCCGTCCCCCGGAGCGGCATCGCCATAGCCCGGGCGGGGATCGCCCCCACGGAGCGCCGGGGCCGCGCCGGGCGCCCTCACCCCGCGGCATCGCAGCCGTGTAGCCCGGCCGCAGTTTCGCGTTACAAAGGGGCTAGCAACACCTCCCGGCTTTCCTCCTGGACCGTGTTTGTGACTACGGGCTCCAGGGCACCTTTTCCGGGACACGTCGAAAGGCTGCGCTGGGAAATGTCTCTGGAAAGCCTTCGAGGAGAGAGACCGCGGATTTTGCAAGTCGCATCAGCCCAGCTGGATCACAGAAGAGCCTGTAGACAAATGAGATTGTGTTGGCACAAGCTGGGAGCACGGAGCTGCAGCGCCCAGGGCACAGTGCCATGAAATCCAAGTGCTGCCAGACTCCGGGCATTGTGAAACCAGGGGCTCACCTCGGAGAAATCCGTGTGTGCAAATCCAGCTGTCAGCCGCTGACATTGCTGCACCTCTTTCCTCAGATAGCACCGTAATTTAATTAAGTGTTGATGTGTTCTGGGTAGAAGCCCCTCAGCAGCACTGCTTCTGAATAAGCCATTTCATTTTAAAAAGGGAATGGGAACAGAGGCCTTTCCCATATTACAGAAATATTTTGGAACCAAAGTTGAATTCCACTTATCATTGTTTTAATAGTAGTTGGATTTAAACTCAAAGGAGAAAAAAATAACATCACAAATTATATTTCTATAACTCATTAAGGGTGATTGCAAAATCAGTGGAAAAACTTTAACCAAATCTCCCAATATTGTGGGAATCTGTTTTGCCACTGTTTTCCAGGCTTATCAAAAGACAACTCTGCCTTGGTCTTTGCTTGCTATGTATAAGATGGTCTGTGGTTGGAGAACAGTACTGGAAAACAGTAAGCTGTTGCTATAGGATACATCCCTTTTTCCAGCTAAAATTGTTACATTTTAAATCTGAGGAAACCTCTGCAGCTGATTAAAAGTAGCGTGAACAAACCAAGACGCCGATTTACAGCTACTTCGTTACATGTTTCTTCCTCTAAAAAAGAGAAGCCACCCCCTCTCTTCCTTGCATGTATCTTAAGAGTCTTTATGGTATCAAATGCAGGCCAAAGGGAACATATGGCACTCGGATTTCTTCTGGATGAGGTCATTCTGAAGTAAGGTCTCTTTTCCTCCCTCTACAGACACTTACATGCTGTCCTCAGAATTTGGCCATTACATTCCAGATAAAATTATCACTTTCGCAGTCCTCAGTATCTCCTCAATTTTCTGTTTTAAGTCAGAGCCAGGAGGACAGCCACATTTCCTGCACAATAGCTGACAGATTCCTTGGGTTCCAGCCAAAATGCTGCTTTGTAACTGGTTCTTGCTATGTTTTGGAGTCACTTCAGCCCCTGAGCTGCCAACTTAGTTGGGAGTTTTGGGGGTGTTTTCAGGAATCATTTTTGTAAGAGCATAAAGTGACCTCTATAGCCCACTTATTCCTAGTTTTGAGAAAATTCAAGCTGCTCTTTTTGGAAAGAGAAATTAGGGTGGTAGCAGGAATTTGGTTTAAAAATGAAACGTGCTCTGTGAAAATAACCAAAAATACCAGCAACACAGGTTTCACAGCCTGTAAGATATGTTGCTCTGTATCATCTACAGCAACTGGTGCTGGAGTTGCACATTAGCAGTGATTGTACTGGCACACGTTTTGTGATACATCCTGTCTGTACCAGAAATACCAGGCGTTGCATACAGGGAATGAAGAACAGTGGGAAACAGGGCTTTGTGCAAGCTCTAATTACATACATTGGATTAGGACTAGAGCTGGTGAGCAAAAGAAGATCCATCAACAAAAAGTTATTCCGAGGAAGGAAAGGGTGTGAGGATAGTACCAATCCACAAATAACATACCCTAAAGGATTTTTTTTTCTCTCATCAGAATACTTCCTCTGTTTTCACATTTCTTTAAACAGACAGAGAAAAAAAATCCATTTAACTTTATTGTTATTATTACTCTTAATTTTAAAAAAATCAAGTAGCGAGCAGTAGCAGGCATTATTACTTAGATCCAGCTTATCTCTTTAGCTATGAAGTCTCCCCCTGAACTGCACACTAGCTCCCATTCACAGGGAAAAGGTGCTCAGGAGGGCAGTTGCAGCAAGGGCTGGAGCCCAGATATGGGGACTGTGCTCCGCGGGGAGTGTTGCCGATGGGTTTAGAGAAATCGTTTAGCCCTCACTATCTCATCACTGCCACTTGTGGAGCCCTGACCTGCCCCACAGGTGCTGCGAGGCTCCGGCAGTGTTCATTAGAAACCGGAGATTTTCAGCTGAAAGGCCCTACTAAAAATATTATTGTTTCCATAGCAACAGCCCGTGCGATACAATGGGGTGGCTCTTTGCAGAATATTGCCAAAAGATCAGAGATGAGAAACTCTCACTTCAACCGGCAGAGCTGCAATAGAGCAAAGGACCCACAAAAGCCACTGCTATTTATATAACCACCTCTGGCTCTGCTTTGTGTCTTTGTGCAAAGCTCAAAGCTCCTGATTCTGTCAGTGCACCATTCCAAAGACAAACTTTCCAGTACCAGAGAATAACAGGAGCAGCAGTACCAGAGAATAACAGGAGCAGCAGTACCTAATGCAGTACATAAAGGTCTTCTCCTTCCGTAGGTTTCATACTAGTTGCCAAAATACTAATTTATTCATTTTGCTATGACTCCAAGCACCTTTAGAGCCATGTCAATATCTGAACTTGAACTACAGCAATATATTGAAGCTACAAAGCGGCTGCCCGGACTTAATAACAGAATCATGATTGCTTGACGTAAAAGATTTCGTAAATACACACCCACAGATAGGCTTCAAAATTCATAGCCAGCCTCCTAAAAGTTGAATTTTGTAGAACTGCTGAACAGTCGTTAGCCCTTAGGGTTTTAGAGTGGGATTTAGTGGGAATTACTAGGAGAAAAGCTCTTAGTGGGATCAGAGCATTATCATTTGACAGCCTGAATGGATGTTACACCTGACTTCAATCCCATTCTTGAAACTCTGCCTAAAACCTAGATATAAACTAGGAAATCAATCAACTTGGCCTTCATGAGGACTGTCCTTGCTCATTATCTCTGTCTAACTTGAATAAACAAGAATTTTTGATATGTTGTTTCTGAGTGAATAGTTGGAAGAAAATTTTAGCAAATTGGCTTCCCATCCTTTGCTCTAAGTTATCCAATTTTCGTCTCAAAAATTGGTCAATCTGCCAAGGCTTCGTATGAAAATGAAAGCAAAGCACAACTAAATGAGGACATTTCTTGGAAGTTTATCTTTTTAAATAATTGCAACAAGAGGGCATTGGAGTTAAAGCGCATCCACTGTTTATCCTTTGTGTGGAGTGGCTGCCTGCAGAAAGGTTCAGTTTACATTATTGTAAGTCTGGCAGGAACGGAATAACTCAGGGCCAGTGTGCCTTCTTCAGCTATTCAAGAAGTAGCATTCAGCAAAATCCTTCTACAAATATCTAATTGGCAACTCAGGCTAATGTAATTAAATCGGCTTCAAACACTCGTTTAGTTGCCAAATTGTTTGAAGTACAGTAGAACACGGGGATATTGCCAGGGAGATATGGATTAGCAAAAGAAGAGAAATATAAAACTTCAGGGCTAAAAATAGAATTGTACTGAGGAAAAAACAATGGTTTTCAATTAAGAAGTGAAGTTTTATCTCTGATATTTATAATGAGATTGGCATTATAAAACAGTTACCGTAAAAAGGTGAATATATAGCAAAGAGGAATTCTCTGGAGACAGCAAGTACATACCTGTATTAATATAGCTTACATTCCTGTAATCTGTATTAATATGCATTTACTGATCTTGCAAAATGTAATCCCTATCAGTTGTCCCACTACGGTTTGAGTAATTTACATTCAGCAAGGCATTGAATCGTGTGATTTCAAAGGGATGTGAGCACATACTTAAAGTTAAGCCTATATAAGTGGAAAGGGATAAACTTCAGCATATGCTTAAATGCTCACTGAATCGCAACCTCCACTCCTTTGGCATTTAGCCCATTTGCAGGGGCAATTTCATGGCTTGTTTCCTTTGTCTACAAGTGATTCCGTGTTTTTCTGTGTAAAACACATCTCCACTTAATGTGGAGGTACCAACTTCAGATACAGAAAAAACCAGTAAAATAAAGATCATGTTTTATGGACTTTTTTCAAACTTGGCATCACCTAACCAAGGCAGAAGTCCAATACAGAAGAATATATATATATATATATATGTTGGGATTTTTTTTGCAATCAATGATTGCATTTCACTGCAAGGTTCCCCTTTCTTCCATTTCTTCCACATTAATCCCCAGTGATTTTTTCGAGAACAGAGTAAAACCTCCCTCAGCATCTGACCTACAGTGATTTTTGATCTGCCAGAACAAGAAGATCGGCATTATCCCTCCCGTCCTTCACACTTTACTGTGAACGGAATTACTAGGTAAAATCTGGCAGTAAACAAGGTTGCAAGAAGAACTCTTCACCATGAAAATAATGAGTCAGTTAAATTATCCCTGTCCCACTTCGCTGTAGGAATCAATGGTCATAGTTAGAACAGCACAACACAAAAAATTTAAATTTTTTATTAAAAAATAGCATAGGAAGAGAAGTGAATAAGAAAGTAATGTACATTCCTAGTGTAAATATACTACTAAGAGGAAAGAAAACTGTTAAAACTTTTAAACTGTTGTAAGTGGATCGACACCGTGAAAATAAAAACCTGACGAACAAAATGCTTTAGGAAAATACAGAAAATCTAACACTGAGCAATTGCATCAAACTGAGAGATAAAAGCACTCAGTATCTCTGAAAATTGATCTTGCAAGCGTAGAAAGAGCATTCTAAGTGTAGCCTGACAGGTCTTTCAGGGACTTGAGAAACGTAAAGGCGATTGAATGCAGTTCTTTTATATTTTAATTAAAAGAAACATTCCATGCAAAGACCTAATTTGCCAGTTTCCAGCCTAGACTGAATTTTTATAGCTGAATTTGAAACTCTTCAAAATAAGGGTTTATATAATGGAAAGGCTGACACAAGCCTGACTTCAGGGATGGGAACCACAGCATCAGATTTTCCTCTCTCGCTGGAGAAATTACAAATGGCTTCAAGTAAAATTGAGGTAAAGAAAAGATAAAAATGATCAGCAGCTCTTTAGATGCGCCTTGAAGAAAGCACTTTCGAGTGGCAAGTAAGATCAGATTCTAAAGCACATAAAGCAGGTGTTTGCCAGCATCATGAGAAATAGCAGGGAAGAATTTTGCTTTTCCCTGAGGCAGATCTTCCTTGGACATGCACTGGGAAGGAAATTGAACACGAAAGCAGTAAAGCTGCCCTGAAGAAATGTAGTAACAGGTGCTGGCAGTGCCAGAGACAGAGGAAATGCCTTCTTCCAAGCGGCTCTTGGGCAAGACAGTGTATGCTATCAAGCAGAAAGCAATTCCCTGGCAGGTCCCTAACATAATTGTTACTCTCGGGATTTCAGCAAACAGCTCTTGGCTTCCTTGCAGCTGCTTGCAGAAACAGGAGTACTGCAACACTTCAGCAGCTGCATGTCTGCAGGATTGTAGGAAAGCTGGGTACAACCCCGAGCTTCCATTTTTTGCTCTGTGCAAGGGAGAGACTTGTGCATAAAGATCTTGTTTCTCTCAAGATCTATTTAAAATCACTTCTATTTTTATTTCTAATAAACCTTTTGGGGTTTGGACTGTAAAACCATCTTTGTCTCCTTTTAGGGAATCCACTGCAGCAGAGTCTAGGATGTTCCACTGCAACATCCTGGCTGACTTTGGATACTCAGTCTCGGCCTGTGAGTTTGCTTATCACGGTGGATGACAACGGTAATTTAAAGAAATCCATGCAAGCATGGAAATTTTCACTGTTACTGTATTCTTCCCTGAATCCCCAGTGGTGCTGATTTTCAGAAAAGCAACTGAATGACTGAATGGAAATTGGTGGTCTCTTTGGGAAGTTTAGGACAAGAGTTCAGCAAATAAACAAATGCTGTAGACCAGAACATTTAAACTGATGCCAAATAAACCCAGACAAATGCTGTAGTGATTCAGGCTCTGGAATTGTACATACAAGAGTGTTCACAAATGTTTTCACTCTTTCAACAATAACAACTGAAAGTTGCCACAGGCACAGAGTGAGTTATCTCAGTTAATTCTTTCACGTGGGAGCAGTACCAACCATGGCTGTGTTACCTTGGTGAGATTATGTGACGCACTCAGAGCAGAGCACATTCTCCAAGTGTGTCAGTCACACAGGTAAACTGAAATTCTCCAAGAAACTACCTAGGCACACCTTTGCTTCGAAGACCAGAACTCTTCTTGTTCCATTATGAGAGATGCTTTTCCAACCCTCCTGGTGAGAAAACTCCCTCATTTCTCTCCAACACTTGAATGCCCAAAAACTGACATTCTGCACATTCCCACTCTGCATTTTTTCAAGAAAGTACACTTAAATTATGATTGTGTAAGTCTCTCTTTACTTTTTCTATACCAGGCTAGAGATCTATTTTATGTTATCCCTTTTCTGCTTGTTTGGAGCCAAGTGTGGAGGAATAAACCACTTGGGAATGACAATATGAGTGAGCCGTGGGAGACTGCCAGACTGTATTACAAATAGAAAACCCACTCAGAGTGGGACAAGGTGCAGTATAAACCAGTCTGAGGTATCTCAAAAGGCAACAAGCAAATTTCTCGCGGATTCAAAACCTGTCTTGCCTTTTTTTCCCCCTCTCCTTTTGATTTTTCTGCACCTCTGCGTTTCTTAGGTCTGGTCATGTCTGAAAGTAAATAGTGACTTCTGCCAAAAAACCTGTTGCCACAGGATTTCCAATACATTTTAGCAGGTGCAAAAGATAGATCCCTGCATGTTTACCCAGTTGAAGTGAAAACTCCAGGCCTTCAGAGATTCCTCCAGTGCAAGTTAGAATATGAGCCTAAAGCAATTTCCTTCCTTTTGTAAAAGTCAGGATCACCTTTGAGTTAAACAGAATCCAGAAGGATTTTCAGCATGGGTTTATTTCTTCTAATTTCTTTTAATTTCCTTAGTTCCCTTGCTGGGATTTAACAATCCCAAAGGGAGCTGCAGTTTACCACAGCAGGAGGGTGCAGACAAATATAAGAATCTATGTTAATAATAAAATTATCCCATCTTGCTTTTTGTTGCAGGTGCCAGAGGAAATCAGTCTCATACATCCTCTCCAACAACTGAGGATCATTAATCATAGCAATGCTTATTTTTCACTCCTTTTGAATGTATGTGCAGTGTCCCTAAGAACAGCAAGATGCACTCAGTTTTCTGTGCTGTGGTCTTGCTATAGGCTGGGTCAGCACCTGCGTCCTGAAAAAATACCACAGTGAGTGAAAAAAAAATAAAGCAACTTGCAAAATGCATAATTTTATGGGAAACCCACAAGCGATGGATCCCACTTGACTTTAAATCATCAGTTATAAAACATCCTTTTAAGGGGGATTTTCCAGGCCATAATTTACTTGGTTTTTTTTGTTTGTTTGGTTGGTTTTTTTTGGTTTTTTTTTTTTTTATTTCCAATGGCAGAGAAATCCTTCAGAAATGTCCTATGAAGTTATAGCAGGTGATTGTCTTCCAAAAAAAAAAAAAAGTATATATGTTTTTTCAAATTTCAGTATGTCTCTGCTGCTTCAAAATGCTTTAGTAACCTTTTGAAATGCTCTCAAAAGCAATCAATTTGCTGAGATGATAATCTACTGAAAAATAAATGACTCAACATTCATGTCCTTGTTTTCATTCCTAAGAAGCCAGATTTTAGATGCAATTTCTGGGTTTAGGTTCCATGCTTTGCTTAACTCAAAACAACGTTCTTAAATATGTTATGAAGGAAAGGGGTGAAGCACAACAGGATTATGTATTGTCTACTTTGTTATGAAATGAACCTGAAATTCTTTTACTGACCTTTTTGACTGGCTGTTGCCTATAACGTAACACTGTTTCAAATATCACTTCCAGTCTATGTAAAATCATTTGAGAGGTGTAAATGTAATTCCTGGAGGGTGCATGACAAAGTTTAAGTGTTACACTTGTCATCATTCAGAGCACAGAGGTTAGATAAGGAATGGAATTGGGAACAATATTCTGTAGTCCCTGTGAATCAGGAGTGTAGTAAAGCAAGTAAATAGGAAGGACCATGATGGTTATTACATTGATTTTGTTCCATGAATAAAGATAGCTTTTTGGTCTCCAGGGATGGCAGCTGCCTAAAAGAACACAGATTGCTTGGGGTAACTTACATGGAACCGTATCACAGGGCAAACAATCATTTCACTACAGTGGGTAGAGCAAGAAAGAGCTTGTATGCACCAGGAGTGTGTAAAAGGCAATGGAAAGTTAAGCTGCAGAGCTGAGTGACCTTTCAAAGCAGTCCTGAAAGAGGCTCACACCTTGGAAGTGTCAGAAACCTCTGAGGGTCCTGGAGCTTGATGTGTCTGACTCCTCTGTACTCAATCTTCCGGTCACCAAATCTGACCAAGAACGCAACCTGAGCTCAAGAGCCTTATGATTCTTTGCACCCTGATCACAACTGATTTTATTCCTACCTTCTGGTAAGAAATCCACGCTAAGAACTACACTTGCATTTGTGAACTGAGAATTTCATTTGGGCTCAAGGATATGGCAGAACCACATCCTTTAAAACACAAGTCAAAAAATGCTGTCTTGAAAATTATTAGGGAAGCTTTTAACTGCTCTGGAAGATTCAAGTAGCACCCTGGTAATTAAATGAGGGGGCTAATGAATTAATAACTGCTGTGAGTTGAAGCAGACTGTCAGCCCAGTGTGATCTTTTGAAAATTACAGTGAACCTGCAAGTGAGTCCAAGACCACCCTTCCCCTTGTGGCACCAGCTGGGTGGAGGCTCTTCTATTCAAACCTGAGCTCTGCCACTGTGCAGCCAGCAGAGTTTTTGTTAAAAGACAAAAGGAGGGGAAGAAAGCAAACTGGGTGTAACTTCTTGGGGATTTGCATTTGTCTGGGTGGTAAAAAGCTGAGGGCAAAGTGTGGACAGTTGGGAAGCAAACAGAAAGCTCAGCCAAGCTTTTCCTCTGCTTAAAAAAGGAGAGAAGAAGGAAGAAAAGAGGAGTTTATGTTACTGCTATGAAGCCAAATTGAAGTGTTTAGATGTTCTTCTACTTGAAGAGATTTAGAGAAGGTCTCTGAAACGGCTGGGACAGTCAGAACTTCTGCCACCACAGATGGCGGCTTTCACACTGCCACCTTCTCCTACATCAGATGGGATGAATGTGACAGTGCCAGATACAGAGGAAGGCTGCACAGTGGTGAGGAAAGAGAATTTCCCTGTCAGCAGCAATGAACGGTGAGATGAGCTCAGCAGCCACCTACAGAATTCCTGCCTCGGTTGAAATCACCCAGAGAAATGCCTGTGTGCCTCCGACAATCCAGACCGAGCCTCAGGACCTCCCCTGCTTCCTGGAGAGCCATTTGAGAAAGTGTTAAGCTCAGCTGAAATCAGAAGCAAATCTGCCTTAGAAACAGAGAAGACTGACCCATACACAAGCATGAAAACTACACATAAAGAAGTGAACTGACTTACAGACCAGTTTAATAAAACATCTCTGGCGCCAGTGTCCCACTTATTTATATAAGAGAGAGAGACAGCTACTTACTCTGACACTTATTTACTGTACCTACTCCTCCCGGCTGTGAGAGGTTCAGAACAGTTGTGCTTAGGCAAAGGTATTTTCCTTTATTTCAGTAGCAGGATATGCAGGGATTCTGGAGAGGGAACAGTGTTAGGTATTCGCTGTGGGCCAGGGCACACCAGTTCAGGGTACCAAAAAGCAAAGGCTGTTTCTTCAGCAGAGACATCACATGTTGCTTTAGCTCATATTTGAACAACTGATTTGGAATTCTTCCCTCATGAATCTAGGCTCCTCTCCTGTCCTGGGGGACCAAGGATTGTTCCCTAGCACACAGCAGTCCCAGCCAAAATGGAGCACCTAGACAGATTTCTACAGCAATATGATCACTCTGTAGTCATTTCCTGACTCTGATGCACCAAAAAGAAACTGTCCCAGTTTTCTTATAGAGTAATTTGAGCACAAGACATATTGTCAGGTCTGAAAAGCAAAATATGTGGCAAGACTCAAGGGTAAAATTGAAGCTGGTGGCTAATTTCCGTTTTAGCAGAAGGGCTTGGTGCTATATCAGATGCATGAAGTGTTTTTATCTTTGAAAAGAAACATAATTTAATTATCAGAGTGCATGCTCACCACACAGTAAATCCACAGGCAGTTAGATTCTTGCACTGGCAGAAATGGGGTGTGCTTTGAGAGACAGGAATGTTTCTGGAATGGTCACAGTGGTGAGTCGGTTAAAAAAAAGCAAACCACACTTTTCACAAGTTCTTAAGTTTTTTTACTTTGCTTCATCAAACTGGATTTGCTTGGATTTGGAGCAATTGGGCCAAACCACTGGGAGATTTTAAAGAGAATAAATAATATGTTTGAATCAAAATCATAGGACAGGGATTTTGGCTGAAATACTGAATTGATGAGATAGAAGCATTTTGCTACAATCTCAACATTTGCATAAGAAAATTTGACACGCTCCGTATCTGCCCTGCTCTGACCAGTGAGTAAGTTCAAGCACAAAAATGTCAGATCCATATATCCCAACTTGTTTTACCAACTATTTATTCATGAGCAGAGTAAAGTCCAAGGTAGAACTATGTGAGAAGATTATCAAAAGGTGGCATTTCCTTGAATAATTTGTGCCAAATAATACTGTTTCTGATTCCGTTACTCAGACTAAGACTTCTGCAAATTTTGGAAAGATTTTGAAACCCAAAAATATTAATAAAATTTTTTAAGAATACCTTTTTGCTTTCAATCATCCCTGTTATGTACTTGTTCTTAAATATATCATCAAACAAAAATAAGTTGATTGCCCACGAATGTCTGGCAGTCAGACATTTATTTTAACTAAAAGTTAGTAATTGTGAGAAAGGCATTGCTAGAAGCAATGAACAATGAACAAATTTCTGGCTTTATTGTAATGAATATTTATGAAACCTTTCTCAAAGGATTTTCTCTGCTCTTCTCAGTATACCCTTGCTCATATTTTTAAATAAGATGTTTTTTTGCTGAGATGTTGTTCATATCATGGAACTTGGATGAAATCATGCTCCTTACAACCCTAGCTATTTTCCAGTTCATGACTCAAGCAACTGAGTTATTATTATTATTATTAAAAGGCAGACATTTAAGACATAATCTAGCTTGGGTATTTCTATAGAAAGGACATTTCGCTAGGAAGTTTTTGCTTTCTTTTCTGAGCCAGCATTTAGTTAAAAACATCCCTATACTACTGATATTAACCAGCTTTTTCTTTATTACCACTGGCAAGCAGCAGCATCTTATATTCCTCAGAATGCACTGTGAGGCAGCAGGAAGAAAAACCACCATGTGTTTGTTGAATGGTGGCAGGGAGAGAAAAATGAAGCAGTACGAGACAAACGGTGTGGGAAAAAGAAAGGGAGATTGCAAAGTTTTGTGAGACCTTGTAAGGACAGTGACATTAAAAGAGAAAGATCTTAACGTAAGACCATTCTTTAACTTCAGATGACAGAATATGTGGTATCAGGAGAAGTTTCCAGTGCCAGAAAATGGTCTCAAATGCTCTCCCATCTGAGTCCAGTACAGCCTCGGATAGGTGGTCCTGTGGCGTAGATGGTACAGTGAAAGACACCCTGGGAGTGAGCCAGTTCTGGGAATTTCTGCACCAGAAATGCAGGTAAAAACACTGTGGGGAAATCTAACGTGTGTATGTCTGCTAAAACCAGCTGGTATTTGTCCTTTTTTATTTATAATGAAAATAGACATTAGAATAGTTAATCATAAAATGTTATGGGGTTGGAAGGGACCTAGAAGCTCATCCAGTCCCACCCCTGCCATGGGCAGGGACACCTTCCACTATCCCGGGTTGCCTCAAGCCCTGTCCAACCTGGCCTGGAACTGTTCCAGGGATGGGGCAGCCGCAGCTTCCCTGGGCAGCCTGTGCCAGGGCCTCACCACCCTCACAGGGAAGAAATGGCTGTTAAGGCTGGAAGGAACCTGTGGCAGGCAGAAGAGGAAACCTTAGCTAAGGCACTGGGGAGGTTGGTCTGTGCACATCAGAATGAAGGAAATTGGCAAACCACTGGCAGGAAGTTAATGGTTGTGGCTGCCCACATGTGGCTGAAGTACTGTGGAGCTTCTGGGTTCCCTTCCCAGCCTTTTCCCACCTTTGCTGTTCTGAGCCAGGTCTGTGACCGCTGGGGAGAGTCAGCACATTCCTGGGCTCCCAGTCCCAGCGGCGGCGTGAGGTGAATTCATCCGCTTGTCTTTTATGGGGAATCTTAAAAACATAGACAGTGCTGTTCCAGTTTTAGGGACGCAGAACCTAAGGCACACGTTGGGGCCGGGTGACGCAGAGAGCTGTGAGAGAAGCCCAATCCTCATGCTTCTCCTTTTTTTGAACAGCAGCACCACTAAAATGTGTGATCTACTATATGAAGCTGTTGTTCTCAGTCTGTTTGATAGCAGGAATAGCACATAGAATCAGACATTTTCTATTATGGGCTATCCAGCTCCTTTCTGAAAACTACTGGAAGCACTCATGTTCTTTAGTGACTTCATCTGGTTCAGATAATAAATTACAGAAAATTGATTTCAAATTTACAATCTCATTACTAAACTCTAAACCACCAAATACCAAAGAACATTTCTTTTTTACTCAGTTAATTCTAAGCATATATTCATGGCTTATGATTTTCTGCTAATTAATTAGGCCTGGGTCCTACACTACCCACTCATTACTGCCTGATGTACAACAGTAAGTCATTAAAAATCTTTAACTGAAGTCCTATCAATCATTCCACAATAGATCTTCACCAACTTGTAATTTGTGTACTGTGTTTCTGCATAAACAATGTGCATCTTGTGTTCCTAGGTATGAAACTTGTAAAAAGTAGATTTTATTTCAGCACCACTCTACTGTGAGGACTCAAGCTTACAGACTCCAGTCTTGCAGCAAAAAAAATTGGACACAACCGTCTTGTGTCTGAGGTGTTTTAGGAATTACCAGACATGGAGCAGGACACACGTAGCTCCTCACAGAGTTTATGTACAACCCAACTGAAATTAAATGTAAATAAAAATATGGTGATAGCTGCAAGGTAAAATCAGTTCCAGTGTTCTACCTACTACTTTTCAAAAAAATTTAGGATATTTTGTAGACATTACAATGAGTTATGTTTCTCACTGATAGATGAGCAGCATTGCATGTGGCTGCATTAAATCGTATTTTATATACACAGCTCCAGCTTCCCAAAGTTCCAGATGGCACCGTACAACCTCCCTGTCCTACCATTATTTCCCATTCCAGAGTCTATATCATTGTCCCATTTTATCAGCCATGGCTCAGCATTTGCTCCCAAACCATCACTGAGGACGTTGCTTAGTGCGGTGGCTGTCCCTGCCCCATAACCCCTACTTTGCATCCTGCACTTCCACGAACAATTACCCTGCCTGAGTAGTTGAGTTGGAAGCTCTTTCTCGCCATTGTATTTGTTTATTGGAACCAGGTTTCATTAGCATCTCTGCAAGACAGAAGACTGCATCAACAGATTTAAAAGCTGCTAAAACCTATAAAATCCAATCAAGAAAGCAATCCCTAAGGGAGAAAATGATTGAGTGCCTATAAAGGTACCAAGTTCTTCTACCCAGATGGATTTCTTTTCCACAGAATTCTGTTCTATAAAGCCACTTACGGTGCAATTCTGGCACCATTGGGTGAGACCTCATTATCTGGGAGATAAAGGGACTGTTTACAAGGAAAGGGAGAGCTCGGGGCCACTGAGTATGTTAGAAGAGTGTTTCATTTGAGAACTATCAGGTCAAATTGCTTCTACTTCTTATGTTATCCAACTGTGAAAAATATTAGTATGCATGCTAGGTAGAACAACAAACTAAATAGATAATAATAAAAGAAAAATTCTCTTTCAAGCCTAGGGTTTTTTTGCAGTATTTGTGATTAGTAGTTACAGCAGACAAGATACCTCCTAGGAGAATCTTTCTAATTAAAAGCCAGAGTTAAAGCAAAGCTGGAGCGAGTGGAGTGCTCAAGGCACATCGCTGTGGCCAGGCACACTGTGCAAACACAGTGTGTTTGCGGAGTTGAGACAAATGAGGGGGGAAACAGGGAATATTCTTGATAGTACTGTAAATATTTATGTTGCAGCAAAGTATCCTTGGCAGCTTAGGCAGAGGTTTTAAAATACGAAGATAGAAAAGGCCAACCCTCTACCCAGATGGGGCTTGGCAGAACATGACCAAATAATTTACAGATTATATAAAGGGATTACCTGACTCATCCTTGGAGCACAGCAATCTGTGGACTAAACAGAGGCAGCCCTTCAGATGCTGCAGTTTCTTTGGAGGGAAGGGAAGATTCACTTAGAGGGGAAAAACACTGGTTAGGTACTCTGCTCTTCGGGACAAAGCGTCTTCCAGGCTCTTTTCTATTCCAGCACACCTCTGCAGATCCCCCGGAAGGCAGGATGCACATGCAGATACATATGGCTGGCACCATATCTAATGTGTGCTGTCCAGTTTGAGTGCTCAGTTTACAATGGGACAGGCTTAGCAAGGGCTCAGAGATGCCAAGGAGCTAGAGGATAAAGAGGGACACTTTTTCCACTCTTCTCCACATGCAAGACAATGTTGTCATTGCTTGCAAGTCAAAAAATCTGCTATGGAACAACCACTTCTGTGAATAAAACTATTTCTGAATGTTTACCTGTTGCCTTTGCTCATTTGAACTGACTGTTCCAACTCAGTCAGTAAAAGAATAGAAGTTCTGTAGTGACCTCTCTTCTCGCTCCCTGGAAATTGCTGATCAGCTTTTGTGAGCAAAACCTCCCAGCTCTATGTTTCTCCTGGGGAAGCCTGACTCCTGATCTACCCAGGAAATTAGCAGGGCAGAGAGCAAGCTGTGGCTGCATTCACCATGCCAGCCCAGCACAGCATGACGAAACACACAAAAAGATTTTAATAATGGTAGTTGCACGCATTAAATCCACACCCTGGGAAGCATGTATGTGCTTTTTGGATAAGCAAACCTGTGGTGGTTTAGCAACCCCAGTGGGAAAGTCCCTGGCTGTAAAAGTACAGGTCATTGCAAGCAGGTGAGAGAAAGAACAGAGTAAGCTGTGGCACTGGCTGCAGTTTCCATTGTGAACAGCACCTGGCTCCCAGGGGTGGCTCCATCCGTGGTCAGGTTGAGAAGGCCACAGAACGGCCAACATTTTGCTCCTGTGCTACCATCTCTAGCCAGGCTGGCAGTCTGGTTACGGAGAGCTCAAATAACTCGCCCAAGGCAGCAGCCTGGATCAAGGGTAAAGAAAAGATGATAATGCTTTCTGAAGACTGTGCATATGTAGGAAAAATACCCCCAGATTTTCTCAAATTGTTCTCTAGTACAGACTCGTTGTACCTGTCATTGTTAGATTTTTGTGACAACTCTTTACGTTCTCCTTTTTTTTGCTTGAAGTCACCAAGAAGTTATTCAGAATATATCAACTTACTTATCTTGTTTTTGGTTCCTCATAAGAATGATAAATATTTCAGAAAGTTCTGATTTCTCATTATTATTATTATCACCTTCATGCATTTTCAATCCTTACTCTTTTTTGGCATAAGTGTGGGAAGCTGCCAAAAGGATGAATTTTGACAACTCCAGCTCTTTTTTGTTTGTATTGATGAAAGCTATCTGTGCAGAAAACTTTCTTGTTTTGTAAATGATAATGAATATCTAGGAATGCAAACGAGCATGTGGGTACTGTGCCGCTGGAACAGAGAGAACAGGATGTTCTGTCACTCGGGGCTGAGGAGGAACTGCCTACCTGGCAAGAGGAATCAGCACACAAACAAGTGACAGTTTCTGTGTGATTACAGAGGTTGTACAACAAGGTTTTATACTTCCCAAACCAAGCTCACATTGCTGGCACGACACAATCCCTCTCTGAAAAGCCATTTGATCTGGTGTTTCTCCTCTCGAGGAGCTCAGGGAGCCATGCTCTTATGCCTGTTACCCCCACAAATGAACTGGTATATTTGAAAAATACCTTCTTCAAATCTTTTCATGAGCATAACACAGCAAACTACACAGATTTTAGAGATCTGATGACAAACATTTCATGTTATCTTTTCCATGAAGAAAACCCCCCCATTGCTCTAAAGCCTGAAGTCAGATCAGCCAACAGCAGCACATGTGCAATGCCAAAGTCGCGCTCCAGGGAATCAGGATGCTGTGAGAGTTCTGCCAAACACAAGCAAACAAAACACAAGGGCCACAGAACAAAAGCAGTAAAAATTATTTAAGCCAATGTAGAGTAAGGAAAAAAAAGGCACTAATAACAGTCTGAAAAAGGGCTGCTAGATCTCGACCATGCCATCTCTGATTTGGGTGTGGAGGTTGCCCTTCCAAAGTGGGCAACGGGAGGAAAACTGTTCTTGGGGATTGATGTGCCAGTCCTGTGGGCCACGAGGCTCTTGTGTATGTGAGATTCCACTCATTTTTAATTCCCACTGCACAGAAGTAAGGTCTCCTTTAAAAAGCCTCTGCATCATATCAGACTTAATTCTATCATTCTCTGTTTTACATTTAAAAGCATTTTTGTCAGGGTACATGCAGAGGTCTGCATTTTCTTTTTCCCCTACACTGATGCAAATAAACAGCAGTGCTATTTAATACAGGACTAAATAAAAAGGCGAAACAAACAGAACTTCCAAACAAAAATGAATGGTATACTTTGTTAGGGAAAAGAACCCCAAATCTCCGAATGGATAAGGAGGGGACTGTGTCTGAGAAAAAGAGAGGAATAAAATGCTAGCATGAATTTGTGAGGAAGAAATCATGCCACATCAATTCAATTTACTTGTGGAGCAATGAGACCTGGGATCACAAAGAGAGCTCAAGTTATCCTTGAATTTATCACAGTACCACAGTGTTCGTGAGATACATTAAAATATCTTCCAAGTTAACACTGATTAAAGCTGCAGTAAAATATTATGATCAGCTTGGATGCTGTGTTTCAGCAAAAACTTGTAACAATTGGATAAAGTTCAAAGGAAATCAGCAGAAATCCTAACAGGTCTGGAAGACATGGCCCAAAGGAAATAATAAATGTTGGATTAGGATTATGCAAATGTTAGTGCATTCCTGCCCACCTAATAGAAGTAAGTGCTGTGAAATGGAAGAGACTGATTGTCTTTCTTCATGTATATGTTAGATAAGACAAGGAAAAAAGGATTGAATTGGATCAAGGAAGATTTGTGAAAATCTTCATATTATAAAATGCCCTGCAACAGCAAGATTGGTTCAGGATGTTTTGGAACATCACCACTGGAAAATTAAGAAAAAGCCCGACAGCTGTGTCAGGAATGACAAATACATTTGGTACACTGTTGTGGGGGAAGGGGAGTGGACTAAATAATCTCTTGAAGTTGCTTCCAGCCTTGTGATTCTCTGATTTCATGGCACATTCCTTTATACCACAGAGCTACATGTTTAACATTTTACTGTTTAGAGTGTTTCTCTCAGGAATTATATAATTTTATTTTATTATTTACACTTATTATAGTCCATTCACTTCATATTCAGTATAAATATTGCAACACTGCACTCTCCTACTTGAGTTTTTTTATTTCATTAAACATTTCCCTCTGTGAAATACCCTCTTCGATAAAGCATGGCAGCAATAATAAATGACCCCCAGCAAGAGGAGGACTGGAATGGGAGAAGTATAACAGAAGGAATTCTCCTGTTTCATAGACATTCCATTAATTTATTTCCAGCAGGCAAACTCCATTTCCCTCTCACCAGGGTAGACCCTGAACTGTGGCTCAGGAAACACTCTTATGGTAGAGGCTCAAATAAACGTCTCACAATTTTCTACTGACACCTCCTCAATAGTTAAAGTGGTTCCTCTGCCAAACAGGTAAAGCCACAGAGTTCACATTAAATATCCTTATGTCCATCAGCAATGACATGTGGAGTTTCAGCATTTGGGGGGTGTTGATGGAAACCAAAAAAATTCCTGGTGAGATGTAGTGGCTGCAAGCTGAACAGGTGACACTACTCCTGGAAATCCAAGGCACCACCCACTGCTGAGTCACCCCCAGCCGTTCCCATCACTTTCTAGCCTGGACAGCATTAATAACACAACATTAATCTCTTCCAAATGTTCTCAGCATTTAGCTCTGCACCTCAGTTCTGAGCTGCTTCTCATTCCCACTTTCCACCATGGAAGTCTCAGGCCCAAACCAAAACCTGTTGGTTAGCAGTGGAAAAGAAGAAGTCCTCAAATATTATTCTTTTATAATTACAACTTCAACAGTTCAGGGAACGGAAAGTGCTTGACTAATATTTATGAATTAAGGCTTAAAATGCTTTTTCCTTTTCCCCATGCACACATCACTGACAAGAGAAAAAAATCCAAGAAGAGCTAAGTGATTTCTCAGCGTTACAGAATCAGCTTGTGGGAACACGTAGTTTTAACCACTCTTTGCCCAAACTCTGCTATTCCTGCTGCAGCCCTTACTAAACACACATCCCCAGGATCATCGAAAGGTCTTTAGGATGCAAATCCTTTTACGTTTACCTTTTTTTATGCAGGGGTTTTTCCCTTTCACTGAAATACCAGATACGCTTAATTGTCTGAGTCACTTTATCTCAGCCTGTTCCTTCATTGTTGGACTAAGTTTTCAAGGAGAAACCTTTACCAGTCCCCACTGCAGAGTGTCTCTTTAAAAGGAGCTGGAAGTACCTGTTTTCAATGGTCTTTCTGAATATGTTCTTTCATTCCAAATCCGAACTGGATTCTTGAATTTTATGCTAAACCCTTTATTACATATTGCAAAAGGGCTAAGGACTCACACAGAAATGAAGCAGAAATAGTTTGCTGTAAAGAGGGGGCCTTTTACAGACCCGTTTTCAAGGTGAACATTTATGTACAAAATACCAGTTCAAGATTCGGGTTTTCTTAGAGCGTTGTAGCAGAAAAGCAGAAGTATTTTAGGATTTGGTGTCCAAAATTGGACAGATTTCAGGTGCACAGGTCCTTCTACACATTTGCCCGAAGATCCTCTCCTTGCAGAATCAAGTTCTTTTGTGTTACTACACAAAGATGTCTGTTTAGAATTTGGATAATCTCGAAACCAGATGAAATGAACATATGAGCAACAAGAAATCAGTGTCTATTCTGGAAAATGAACTTGGGCAGGAAAGCAATGAAGATGTTGGCCTGCTTCCTCCATCAGGAGATGCTCTCTGAGCCTGCCATTTTGCTGTCCACAAGGAAAAAGAGTGAAATCTCCATGTAAACTTAGATCTTGTGATTTTCATCAGCTGCATCTCTGGTGCTTCTATGATGCATTTAATAGTCAAACTCAGCTTTGGTATGTTTTAAAAAATCAGTGAAGTGGTAAGTTCAAAGCAGTTTCTGACCACACTGTGCTTTAGAACGTTTAAGAAAGCCTAATAGACCATTGAGTCATTATCCTGATATTTATAACATTAAGAATAATGACATCCTGAGGGATGAGAGACTACAGAGAGCATGTACAGTCATCCTCTAACAGAACAGCTTCAGCAGAGGAAGACTCTGTTAGAATAATCTTCGTGATTACAGTTGAGAAAGGACATAAATTGCAGAACACATTGCATTCTTCCCTCAGCTTTTTGGGAAACTGCTGACAAAATCGACATGACAAGCCCTTTGCAAAATGTGAGCAAGAAAGCCACAAGAAGACGTAGAGTTCAAATGAAAACCTTAATTATACACAAGCACCCAGTCAATGCAGACCTCAATTAGCAGATTCTGTAAGGACTAGGTAAAAGCAGCAAGTGAAAACCTGCGCAGGTTCATTTAGACAGCCTGTGGTAATGGAGTTTCTAATGGATCTGTGTCATATTGTTTCTCTGTGCAGTCAGTGTTGTCTTATTGGTTCTTCATACTCAACTTCATATTTAATTACCTCCTAACTGGACAGTGAAATTCTCTGTAAATGTATTTCTGTTGTCATTCTCTGTACCGTGTGACAGAGCTGACCCTGAGCTAGAGCTTCTAGGGGCAAGTAATGCAAATTTGAAACCATAGAAATCTGTCTCAACCAGATTTAGGAAATGCATGTTATTTCAATATTCAGTAGTTCCCATCACTAAAGCTCTTCTGAGGCTGCCATAATACCCTCTGTGCGCTTTTCTTTTTAATTATACGTATACAGCTAGAATCTCATTAGCCACATACCTGCCGTGTCTCTGCTCAGAGACTGCAGTTCGGTTCCTGACCCTTTTCCTTAAAAGATGTGCCAGAAAAGGACTTTTAACGAAACAGTAGTACCACTGGAGTTTCCCAGGCATTGTGTGTGGGGCACTGGAAAAGCAGCCCCAAGAATTCCTGCCACACAGCTCTGCTCTTTTGCTGTGTCTGTGCAGATCTGCTCCTGGCAGTGTCACACACAAGGACTCTTTATGTCAAGTGTCCTAACTGGGAAGGGCAGGGGACAGCCAAAAGTTCTTGAAAAGCCTCTGTTCCCAGCATTTCACTTCATATCCCGTTTCCAAAACACTGAATTTAAACGTCACTCTGCTAATCCCTTCATACATTAATTATTCATTGTAGAGACAAGGCAGCAATTCTAATCTTTGTGGGTAAAGAATGAAAAAATGCACTTAGGGCTGACTGTTTATATGACGACAAAGGGTTCCCAAACCAGATGCCTTTTCCCAGGCTGGCTGAGCAATCCTGACAGCAAGGTGGGAGCAGAGCAGTTGCAGATGTTTAAGTTCTCTGTTCAGTAAAAGGAACTCTATCTAGTTGAAGAAAGCAGAACAGAACACTTCAGGACTCAAAAGCGGATTTTGGAGTGCAGGTAGAGGAAGTGTTAACACGACTGGGCTGAAGTCTATTTTCCTGGCTGCTTGTTCTCAGGACAGGAGACAGTGTCAGCATCTCCGCCAGCTCAGTGAGAGCCTCCTCCGAGCCAGCAGCACTGGCACAGAGACCTGCCCGGCCTCCAAGCAGCCAGGAAAATCCAGGAGCCCTCCAGCGGCCAGAGCGGCCTCAGATCCTGACACGGTTCCTGTCCCCTTGGTTTACGTCCCCCGTGCAGAACTTTAATGGAAAGATGTGCTATTTTTATCCGTTTTGACACTGTTGATGGATGGAGTCCCTGGCAGGAGTCAAAAGGCTGCTATTTTCTTGGGACTGCTCCCTGGCTTTCAAACTGTCTTGTCCTGCTTTCAGATAACCCAAATCTTTTTACTAACCATGCATGCTGCAAAGTATTGCTTTAGCTGGGTTTTTGGGAAATTAGGAAAGTGATTTATTCTCTGATTATTTCAATTAAAAAAGAAGTAAATGACACTGGCAGAAAACTTGAGCACCTTAGTAGAATTTAAAGTTTGCAAACTAAGTATTTCACAAGGTTCACATGTACCCCCGTAGCCACCAAACTACCCTCTGGTGACTCAAAATGTACTGTGTGCTCTCTTTTTCATTATATAAATGCAATTTTCTTCCACTGCAATGCAAAGACCTTTATACTGTAGGTTACAGGAACAGGCCCACAAAGAAGACTGAACAGTTTCCAGAGTACCAGCTCTCTGTGGTGCTCAGGGGTCAGCGTACCACTCACCTTTAATAACACACAGCCACTACCTGAGGAGCGTTAATGGTCTCTGCTAATGTGCTTTTACACACTGACTTGCGCTCTCCTGTGCAATACCCTCGGATATTTCACCAGGTTACTTAGACAGCAGGGCCCTGCCCTTTGCAAGACAGAACTCGCCAAGACAACACACCCACAGCACAGAGATGAAAAGAATCCAGCTTCAGCAGATCTTATCAAGGCATGGGGCAATCTGAGGCACGATGAAGTGAAGGGGGAACTGTCATTTATTTCACCAAAAGTGAAATTTTTTCCCCTTTTCTAGAGCTTCAAGGGAAAGCAAATCTCATTCCTGCCAGCCAACCCTTTATGTACTGTCCTTTTTGTCAAGTGCATGCCTAATAATGAGGAACAGAATTGCTACCCAGGGTTTTAGCACGACAGTGACCAAACACTGAAGTCCTTGCATTTCTTTATAAAGACATGAAACTCCAAGGCAAGGTGTCATACTTCAGACAACCTTCAACTGGTGATGACGTATATTCTTTGGAGGACTTACGGAAAAGCAGAAGGCAATGTTATGTTATTTTTTCCACATTTTGCTGCTGCATTACTTTCAGAAAAACACCCCACATATAGATTACAGATTATAGAGGCAACATCTGTGTTCTCACCAGAACCACATGCGGCTGGTTAACTCTTCCAGAGGAGCTGACTGACTCAGACAACTTTATATTTGGCTGTAAAGATGCAGTTACACCTTTCCACCTAACTACACATTCCTACTGCAGTATCCTAGCTGTCTGGGACACCCTTAGATCTCTTCAGCACACTTTGGGCCAGATTCTCAACTCATAGTGAATTTTCCCTGCTTTACCATGCTGTAGACCCTAATTGGTGTATCCTGTTTAACAGGAGAAGAGGAATAGCATACTGTTCCCTAGAAAAACATCAGACTGGATGAAGAGCTTTAGGAATTACAGTTGTTAAGTAAATACATTTGAAACCCAGAAAACTATTGCCATATTTTTGATATAAATATCACTTCTCAGTTTCTTTTAGCTGAGAAAGAGCAATGGATCACTTCTACTCTCCTCACTTCAAATCCTAATTCAGCCTCATGGAAATCACTGATTTTACACCACGGCTGAATTTGCTCTGTCATAATTTGAGACGGCAGAGAGGTTGGAGAGGTGTAACAGGTATCTTTGCTCAAAACAATCCACATCTGCCCTCCTTTTGTTGTTAATTACTGTTTTATGAGGTACTAATTCTTGGTCCAGATGACCCCTTGATATAACCACAAAGACTTGGAAGAATTGTTCCTGCTACAGAAAGACTGCCTTAAGCATTTTTACTTGCTGAAATAATTTTTAAGCCCTCATTTCACAAAACCCAGGAAATGCTATTTCAATAATAGATCTTTTAGCTCTGCAGAAGAGTGTGTGTTATAAATAAGCTATAGCTCTTTCCTGCTTTATGGCATGTGAAGATTAGCTTTTTCCAGATATTACTTGCTGTGAAGTAAATATACTGGTGTCCTGCTGATAAGTCCATTATTTCTTTATAGCTGCAAATAAAGCCTGTTCCCCCTTACAGATACCTTCGACAAGCTCCTGAAAATCTGCCTCACACAGACACTGCCAGTGAGTCACCTACAGCATTGCCCCAAGTGTAGTTGAAGCCTCTGTACTTTTAAAAGTGTTCCCAGAATCTCAGCTCATCTCTGTTCTTCACAAGCTGTACCTGAGGAATAAAAAAATCGATAGACAGTCCATAAACCTGGCCAGCTGTTGCCCAGCACTGGGAAGGGACTTCCAAAGGTGTGTGGCCCTTTCCAAGAGAACCTTTGACAACAATCCAATTTTAAATGAAATATCTCTGTGGATCGCAACTGTGACGGTTCATGCAATGTGTCACTAGTCTGGAACCCTGGGGAATAGTTGGTTCTGCTCCAGAGTTACGGACTTCGGCACGGACACAAAGAATTCTTTTTCATCATCCTAGCTGCAGCTGGGAAAGAAACAAAGTTTGCCAAGAGTGCAAGAAATGTCAAGACAGCAAGTGCTGCAGGTGGCTCTTGACAGCAATTCAGCAGGGGCGTCTCTGATTCAGGATCAGGGTCGCTACGTCTGGAATTCGTCGGCAGCCAACGGACATATTCTGAAAGAAAAGTGGGATAGATCTTTTCAAAGGTGAAGAATGAAATTTATTTCACTTAATCAAGGGCTGCAAAAGCATTAAGCACACAGGGCCTAAAAGCCTGAGGTGCCTGCTGCAATGCTTGTGGGATGCAAAGATCCTGTGATTTTGGCATGCAAAACCAGGACTCCGCAGATCATCACAAATTTGCTGCATATGCCAGGGGCCAGCCTGAGGCTCTTCTGCTAAGGGAGGAGTTCCCATGCAAGGCAGGGCGCTGACCAGATAATCTAAATTCCTGGGAATAGCAGAAAGTAAATCAAAGGGGCTGCTGAAGCTTTGCGGCCCATGGATAGATTGTGATCTGGCTGACCATCCTGGCCAAGGATTCTGCAAGAGGAAGGTTTGGGTGCCTGGGGCCACTGTCATCCGTGACTCCTGAAGTCCTGCTATCCTGTGGCTCTCAGGAGTACAAAACACAGAGCTGGTGGAGCTCTGACCAATGAGGGTGGGAGCAGAGCCAGCTGTTTGGCCGTCCTTGACATGGGAGTCTTTGCTTACCAGGCAGCCATTAACCACCTCTCCCACTGACATCAGCCATCCCTCAGCGCTCTCAGTACCTTCAAAATGGGATTTTTGACTCCAGCTCTTTGACTAGTGTCCATATGCTGAAGGGAGAGGGAAGCTGTAAGTAAATGCAGTGATTTTTCACTTTTTCAACATGGAAAAGCACTTCATGCCAAGAAATGTCCTCTTTGTACTTGTTCAGACAAGTTGCTAATGTCTGTATTGCAAGATTCAAGAGATAAAATAATCTCCGTTCTGTGTGCACATGTGGGAAGGAGAGGGGCTAGCAGAATGTAAATTTTGACTCTGTTGAAAGCAGGGCCCTGTGGGAATAGCTCCCTACCATGCTCAGCTGCAATGAGGAAGGACTGCTGGAGGGAAGAAACAGGAGAATCTTTGTGAGTGCTGCCTTTTCCCCTCCGTGCCTGGCGAAATCTAGCAAGTCCTTCCCCACTGTCTTATTGGTGGAGTAGGGAGTGATCTGTTCTCCAAAGGGGTGGGAAAGGATGGCTCTTTATTTTAAACATATGCTGAAAATGCTGAATATAATGTTGGGAATTTGCAGCTGGGAACCGGACAGCCAAAAGGATATACGTTTAAAAAAAAAATGCCAACAATTAAATCATAACTCAAAAAGGGGTAAGCAAAAAGCAAAATCTTTGCAGCTGGAATAGGGCAGGAAGATAGAATGAATTTGCACATTCAGTTTATTTATTTATTATTCCAAAAATAAACTGGAAGCCAGGCTTAAAAGTGCAAATGTGCAGCCCAGCAGTGGAAGGGTGGGCAACGGCTCTACAGAACATTCTTTAGAGATTAGTCACTTTAATGTGCCCATATGTATCTTCAAAAAATGGACCAGATTCTCTGTGGGTGTAAAAGGCAGCGGTTCATAGAACTCAATTATTTATACTAGCACAGACTCTAGATAATGTTTCTACTCCTGGCAAACACCAAAGTATAAAAACTCGACAAAAATACACACAGAATAGCAAAGTGGGGAAGAGCAGACCTTGCAGAAAGTGCTTCTCTACCCGCTAAAAATACATGTTAGATTTTCCTTTTAGTTTAAAAAAGATTTTGCTCTAGAAGTCTACTTTCCCCAAGCTGTGCAGCTAATTTTAGTGGCTGCCACACATCACAACACTAAACGTTTATGCCAGATTGCCCATTCCTAATGGGGGATATTTATTTGTTTGCTTTCCAAGCAGTCACCAAGGTGAAACCTATCTGGCAAAATGCAGCATACTGAGAAGAGAAAACCAGCTCTGATACCCACAGATTTCATTCTGGGTGCAACTTTTGGAGGGTAACCAACCTAGCCAGCTCCTGTTAAGGATATCTCTGAGAACTACATGTGTATTTGTAACCCCAGCTACCCTTGGGTTCCTGTGTCCATCTGTGGTGGTTTTGGCCTTTTCTCTGTTTTGTGACCACTCCCTTCTTGGAACAAAAATAGATTATTATAGTCAGAAGAGAGACTTAGTCCAGGTGGCAAAAAATCCAAATGCCTCCCTGCCAGACTGCACTTCTCTCTTTCATTTTCTCTGATAGTGGCAATGACAAATAATCAGAGAAGGGGGGAAGTTCAGACTGAGGAGGAGTCACTGATGCAGACCTGTGGGTAACTGGTGGGTAAAGTTTTGGCACTATTCTTCACCATTTGGAATTTCACATTCCTGCTTTTAGCTTCCCTGTTTAAAGGTAACTACGTGTGTGAAACTCTAAGTACAATTCATTTGTCTAGGGACTTTTAAGCCCAGCTTACCATTTACAATTAATCCACCTGTCCTGGTACGGATTTTCTGCTCGTCTATTTTTGGCATAGGTCCCTAATTTCTTCAGTATTTTTTAGAAAGAAGTTGAAAAGGTGAAGTTATGCTTAATGTTATGCTTAATACACCCAAGCTGTGACTACAGTCTGACCTACTGTTCTTTTTTTTGCGTCTTCCAAGAGGGAAAATAGATAGGGAATTTTTAATCAATAACTTGATCAAATGCAAAACCATGAACTTTTTTCTTTTACAGCACATCAATACAAAACTGGAATTGTACAAGTGCTTGAGAAAACACTTCTCAAAAAAACCCATTGTAAAGGACAATTAACATTTTGCAGTGATATGAAGTAAATTTTTAACAGGAATTAGAACTTCTGTGCCAATATTTACCAAACAAAGCATCACAAGCCACACAATGACCCAAATTCACTTGCCATTTACAGCCATGCAAATCCTTCTTAAGTATAAAGAATTAAACTATTTCAAAATAAATCTGGCCTTAAATAAAGATGTGAGATTATCATCTTGCTTGAGAAATGTACATTAAAACCTGGGAGAAAGAATTCTTCTAAGCAACTCTGACATGGTATTTGGACAGCTGTTTAATAACAACATAAAATCCTGCTAGTTGAGTTCTATTATAGTTTCTCCTTGTGCTTCCAGCTGGCCAATACCTGGTCTAAGGGGAACAGAGACCAGAGCCAAAGATACACATTGCTCTGTGCAAGACTCAGAGAAAGAAAAGGCTGGGAGCCAAATCAGCCCCTCTGCTGCTGGGTGCCTTGGGCTGGAATTCACACAAAGACCGGTCAGAACTGGCCTGGAACCCCATCAAGAAATGCAGACACAGATGTCACACTTCCACACATGTTGTCCAAGGCCACTGCAGTCTTTCCATGGCTCTTTGGTTTGACACCCTGTAGGATGACCAGCCTCCCTCTGGGATGAGGTTCTGACCTCTTTGGAAAACCCAGCTTTGCAAACTTGCCAGGCCTTCACCAGGGAAAACTGACTCTGACCTCCCCCTGTGCCCCAAGCCCACGACAAGAAAAGTGTTGTGATGTATAAAAGTTCATTCATGCTTAGATACACGTAACGTCATCTGGAAGGGTGAAACCATCTGAAAAGGAAATGTCAGTTTGTACAGCTTGTTGGAAAAACAGCACTGGGAGCATGTTTTACCTGAATATGCTAATCTATTAAAGTCAAATCTGTGAGAATGCATTTTATCTTCTTTTGTTTCAGGAGAACGCAGAACAGTAGTTAAACACGTCACAGCAAAAATGAAGTGATTTTGTGTTTAAAACACCCAACATTTTTTCTTCATAAAGAATTCTGAAATGCTAGCATTTTGTTCCACTCCACAGTAGGACCAGACTTCAAAATTTCTAAAAGTTCCCCTGAAAGAAACTCTGGTTTCGCACAGCTCCAAAATTTAGATAGCCAGCTCCTAAAGTGTTTTATGATCTACGTCCTGCAGCTATAAAGGAGGAGAAACAAAGACCCTAGGAAAGCCTCAGTCAAGGAAAGCCTTATTTCTTGTGCCAGTCTTGCAGCCTCTGATGGCTTTCACCCCTAATAACATTGCTACCCCGTGACAGAATTTGGTATCGGTGCACTCCCTCACTTCTTTTATATACAAACCCTGCCATGCTGAGGATGCAGAGAGACGAGCAGCAGAGTGTCATTGACTCCACCAGACCATACATATGTTTTAAGGTCATGTGGTAGCAGTAATGGTATATTAAACCTCAGAGTTATTTTGCCCTAACCATGAATAAGGGTCTGTGTAGTTTAAGGATGTCTTGCAGCTGATACAGGACCTCTGTACATGAAGCTTTCTTTTCCCCATTGCCCCCGAAACTGATTTATTCAGAATTGCGCTTGAATGCATTTGCCCAAGGTGAAGCCTCTGCCTGATGCCCTCATCTTTAATCAGTGTTCTACAGAACCTGCTTTCCTGTCTGGCCATCACCCAGAAATGGCTTTTGGATAAAATGAGAAAGCATGCCAAAAAAGCATTTAATATAAATCAGATGGGATTTGATATGCTTCATATGGAAGCCTGCTCCTTGATTTAAATATGTGTCAGATCAGGTGTCTTGAGTATTTTGCTTTAGAAGCCACAGGACCTGGGAATGAGTCCCTGAAGGTCCTGCCCCAGCTGCAAACGCTCAGGACGAGCCTCACCAGGAAGCACTCTGGGCTAATTAATTCGGGCTGGGCAATGCAGCCTTGCCATAACTGTGTGCCTACTCTTCCAGTTTAATCTTCTATATAGAACTCTTTCTGTTCATTTGGAGATACGCTCAAAGTAACTTTTTGCTGAAGCAATTATTAGATTTGTCACGGGTTAGAAAAATGTCATGGTGGTTCGCAGTTTTTGTTCCTTCAAAGTTTTTTTTTACTATTAATGGATGAATTTCCCAGTCTACTCAATTGCTGCCATGAGCAATTTTTACCTAACTGAACTGTTCCTAATGTCTACATTTCAAAGTCCTGCTTTGCATATTTGCCTCAAGGTAGCGTAGATTAGTGTTAGTACGAAAAAACCTCAACGGACCTGGAAGTACCAGAAATACACAGGGATTGTTTCAATGTGTGTCACATTCTGTGGGAAAGACACCAAGAAATGCTCCAAGCTGGGATGCAGCAAAGATTCCTATCTAGATGTCAGTCCAAGCCATTCAGATGGAGGTGGAGGAAAATTCACTACAACTTCACAGCTTCCTCCTGAATTTAGTTCATTCTATTGTATTAATATGCAAGGTTCTAGACAAAAATTATATGATTAATTAATCATATTTCATTTTACCCTGTTCGCAACAAGACAAAAAACTCCAAACCCAGCGCAATACCAGCTTGAAAGATAGACAAACTGAAACTCAATTTCATTTCCTTCAAGAAGACAAATATTCACATAGTTTTTCTGCAAAGCACCCTTGGTTTGCACAGATCCCTATCACCCTGCAGCATAACTCCCTGCTGTTATGCAGTTGGTATTAAACATGTGAAGTCACATCTAATGCTTTTCTACTTTTAGAACACCTGCTTCCTGCATTTATCTGCACCTGAAGAAATGGCCTTACATCTCATATATACAAAAAACAGAAATAAGAGAAAATGGAATTTAAGTGCTAGATGTAAAAGTAAACCATAAGCATTTAAAATCCAGCAGTGGATGACTGCTCACTTCCTCACCCCGTAGAAAGCAGTAGGGCAGGAACCACTGGACAACATTTTTACTAAATTAAGCAAGACATCAGTTTAGAATATCCAAGACACTTCTGCCATCGCAAACCTCTAATTCCATCTAAACCTTCCATTTTCCACTCACGCTCAACACCTCTACTAATGCAGGCTGAGGTAGTACATTCAGGCGAGACCCTGTGCTTAAAAGGAAGAATATAATTGGGATAGTGTTGAAGCTTCCTCATATACAGGGTGGCACCTTTCTGAGTGGTGAATAAATAACTAAGCAATATTAATGATGCCTTTTGAAAGATCACTGTCAGACCTGGACTGCTTGCAAGATGGCTGTGATGTTTGCTCAGGAACAGAATGTGGTATGCAGATGATGGAGGACTTAATAAATGAAGTGACAGGATTGAGGTATGAATTAAAACAACCCAGCTAATGAAGAAAGAAGGGGGTTTGAAGTTAATAAGAATAATGGATACCATGTGAGTTGACTTGTATGGTTATTTAATAAAATCAGAATATCCTAGGTAGGAGAGGAGGATTTTTACATCATCAGGAGGTGATGAGATGGTTAAGCCTGAAGGTCTGGGTGAACATCTGCTCCACAGCCGACTGAGTATCACAGGTCACAGAATGACCCCTAAAAACCTTGGAACCCATTCATGTATTCATGTCAGTACCAGAAGCACAACAATAAAGGCTGAAGTTTCATTCTTTCTGTGCAATGAACAAAAGTTGTTGTGGGATAGAATCGTGTACACTTTAGTATTTTTATTTTAAGGTATGAACTGAAATGCTGGGCAGATGCCCAAAGGACATAAAAAGAAGAGAAAATATAGCAAGAGAGTTCTTTTATTTGTAAAAGTGTTTGCCGATCCCAGAAACGTGTAGAGGACTCTCAAAGCTAATTTGTGAAGTTTGTTGCTGTACTTTGAAAGGGATTACCTCCACTGAGATACATGACAGCTAGTCTGGACTCTAACAGAACAACAAGAGTAAAAAACAACCAGCAATATAATACTTATTTATATGGCAAATAATCAGACCAGTCAATCTTGCCTCCTTTTTACCACCCAGAACACTGTGTTACAAACCCAAAATGTAATTTGATAAGCAGAGCTGTTTTTATTGAGAATGACTTTAAGTTTCAAAAAGGGGATAGAGAAAAAAAAAGGAGCAAAAGAGCTCTAGCAGCAAGCATCCTATATGTATCTGGCATAAGCAGCATAGAAGGACTATTGATTTTACACAAGGGCAAATAAACAAGCAAGGCTGTATAAAAAACTGAGGGTAAGTGTGTCATTTCCTTTCTTTGATAAATCCACAAAACCCCCTGATGTTAAAGATGACATAGGAATAACAATCAGAAAGAAAACAGAATAGAAACCTTTTCTAGGAAAAAAAAAAAAAAAAAAAAAAAGGCAAAAAAGCTGTCCATGGATTTGTTTGGCATTATAGAAGGTAGCTGACGGACAAAGCTAATTTGTTTGCTCTGCAGTTCATAAATAAATTTGCAAGCGTCTGCTAATTCCCACACTGTGTGGCTGGGTTCAGCACACCTGAAACGTTATGCAACAGAGGCCACTGCTTCTCCTTCTCTGGATTCAGGCCTTTGGCAGGAGCTCTCATGCTCAGAAGCCTCTGAGGCACTCACGGGCACCTGGGGTTCCAGCACCTACAGCTCTGTTCTCAACCATTTTCCTCTCCGGTTTCAGCCAGTTTGGTTCAGTATTGCTGTTCTTGGAACAGAGGAAGGTGAAGTTTGATCCCTCTTGCCTCTCTCACACCACATCCTCTGTCCTTCTCCGCATGGGAGTTCTGAAGGAGCACGACAGCCACCTAGCCCAAAAGCCTCAGGTGTAGGTTTTGGTTCACTATCAACATCTTCCTTCTCAACTGTTTTTTAAAAACATAATTAATCTTTCTTTTTCTGAGTGGGTTTTTTTTTGGCTGTGCTGGTGTAAAAGAGAGCACAAAGAGCTCATTATTATAATTATTATAAATGGCTCCTAACAAGTGAAATACCTTAATGACAGACTCTGCAGATGACAAAGGGGGAAACCAGAAAACTCCTTATGAGGCAGCCTTATGCAGAAAGCTCATTTGTTCACCCACCAATCCTTGGGCACAGGGAGTTGTGAACTGGCCAGGAGAAATGAATCAGTCCCACAAGGAACTGCAGCAACGGGCTGAAGAGCAAGAGAAAAATGTAGCTACAGAATAACGAGGTAGACTGAGAATCCTGTGGTTCTCCAACAACTATGTAAGTAACAACCATGAAACAGTTTGCTTTATCAGGGACCACAGCTGGCCAGGAACTCACATTTCTTGAACAGGAGACCCCCTGCACTGTTGGTTGTTTATAGCATCAGCAGCAACATCTTGTTAAGCTGATACCTGTGCAAAAATGCAACCCTGATTTTTGGCTTGTGGGTTTTCTTGCTATTTCACTCCAAAGAGAACTCAGCAGGCAAAATATGACACTTTCCTGGTAATTTTCACACCTCAAACCCGCAGCATTATTTTTCTAATAGTACATATTTCTCTGTTTGCACTTTACTCACCAAATGTGTCTGAGCTGAAGGCAGCAGATTCACATTTGTGATAAACACACTGCAGTAAAGAATATTCTGTGATTCTAAAGAACAAGAATATCCCTGAGACTGGAGAAGTACAAAGAGAAACAACCCAACCCTCCAAAGAGACTGGTACTGAGCTATTTGTGAGGAAGTGAGCAATTGAAGGCAAAAAAGGCTAAAAAGCATCTGCAAATTCCAGTGGTCTTTAAAGTCTGTTTTTGGAGCATTTGAAAGAATACCAAAGTATGGGAGCAGATACTAAAATTAAAACAGCAAACCTGACTGCAAGCTGGGCATTAATTGTTGCACCATTCCTTGCTGCCCTTGAAATGAGCTGCATTTCCACGAGTTACTACCAAATAACCAAATCACACTAAATAAACAAAGCACTGGTGTTGAGTGAAATAGGAAAGTGAAGCATCTTGGCCCAAAAAATGGGACTTAGGTGTAGTCTCCACCCCATAGGTCCACATCCACACTTCAGTTGCCATATGTAATGAATGTGAAACCATTTATTAATGGTTTTTATAGTTCAAAGCACTCTGGTACTCCAGCCACTTTTATTTAGCAGACAGCCTCTCTATTTTCTAGCAGACTCTTTACTGGCTCTTTTCTCTCAATACTTAAACAAATGCTTCCTATTGTTTATCCTATACTTCTCTATTTACTAATTTAAACAGAAATTTATTTAGGAGTTAAAAATCAGAATATATTCATTTCTCTTTTGAGTTGCATTCTGCCTTTGAAAAAATCAGAAGATCTCTTTTGATTGAAGGCATTCTGCCTTCATCAGACAGAATAAGTTTATGTAGAACAGAAGGTGCTGAAGGTGGGTGTATTTGACTACTACAGAAATTGGCAGATAATAATGACATTCATGAAAGATTTGTCAAATTCAAGGTGGTACTTGTTAAAGTTTGTTGTTCCTGTGAACCTGCTAGAATAACAGAATACCTACTTGTCAAAAAAAAGTCTTTCTATTTGGATCCCTTGAAATCCAGGGAAAAAAGAATCAAAACATCCCTCTTTTGCTTAGAATTTTTTCTTTCCTACTTGTAACATAGAATTGCTTTTCCTTTTTAAGACAAGAAATCACAGTGGCTAATAATCAACACTGCTCAATTATTTACACCAAATAGTATCTCATTACTATGATTTAATGAGAAGGTAATTGATGTTGTTTCATTACTGCCATGAATAATCCTGACTTCGATTGCTAATATGGCAGATAACTAATTCTTTTCACATCATTAAAGAATTTTAACCTGTGACTGTATTAAGATCAGGATTTCACTTAGTGCTTTTAAATGAAAGTTCAAAGAAGAAAAAGCAGTATGTACAGAGATAAACTGATTCTAGCCTGGCTGTGTTCACTGTATCCTGGGGTGTGTTTATATCAGATTTCAAGCTGAAGAAGTGACAAAACAGCTGATGTGGAAAAAAAAGCAATTTTCCATGTCTATAGTTCAGGAAGAACTGACAGCTGTCAGTGTAAGTTTTTCTTGTCATTTATAAAATAATTAAAGATTGGTTTCTGTGGTGGGAAACAAAGGGAAAAAAGGGTTCAGTCTAGGAAAAGCTCTCATTGATGTTTATCTGTGGAGAGGAAGCTGAGAAGGTTGGGGTTTTTCCCTACACCCTTGGGATTAGCAGTTTCTGGCCTGTCCTTGTGTGGATTTAACTTCAAATCTCTCCTCATTCCAAGCTTTCCCTTTGAAAGAAAACCCCTGTGTTTGCCAAGGAAAGCTTTTAGGGACAGAGTACCAGAAAGGAAGCTTCAAGTCTAAGAGAGCTGAGAGGAGCTTTTTTTGCCTGTTCCCTAGGGATGGCAGGGTCAGAACCCAGGCTCCTGCCCCCAGAGGCAGCCATCCTGCAACACAGGCAAAAGCTTCCCTCTGGGCTCCTACAGCACGCTTCTGACCTCCAGCAAAAGAGAACAGAGGCTGAAAAACCTCAAATGCTCCCACAGAGATGGAAAGCAGAGATTTCAAGGGCAGTGCCCATGTACCTGCAATATCTCACGGTTGTTTTAAGGATTAAGATGGATTAAAGAAGCAAATTGAGCTGAAAACCCCATTAGTTAACAGTTTCTATTAAATGTACTCCAACAGAGGGGAAAATTCATGTTAAAGAGTGAGTTAGCAGGTTGCTGTCAGCTTAAAACTTGACCACGACTAAATTAAATGCTCTCCATTCATTGACTTGCACCTCAGTGCCAGAACTGCTGGAGCAATGAAACTTTTCCTGAGTCAAGAGTTCCTTTAAGGAGCTCTTTGCACCAGACATCCTTATCTGCTCAATTTATGAGCCCATTTGAAAAGCTCCTGCAAAACCCAGAGCATTCTCAATACTCAATTTGGAACGCTCGTAACTCAATCCAATGAAAACTAATTTTCTCCAGAGAACTCAAACGCCTTTCTTCTTGGTGAGAGCAATTTCCAAGCCGTATTTCAAGTTCCAGCTCCCATCGGTTTTGGCTGTAAGAGTGTTTAAAAAGAGTCACTCTCTCTATAAATACAAATGCATATAAATATTACACTTATGTTTTACTTTGGTATAGATATTTTTTAACCTCTCAATTTCATCAGATACAAAAGCAGCTGAATGGCCTTCGCTCAGGAGCTTCCAAGCAAACTAAGATTACCAGGGGCTTCAGGAAGAGACAGGCTGAAATATTTAGGAACCAAAGGTGAAACTGCAGAAAAAAAGCAACTTGACAGAAATGGAAATCTTATAGTTGTTTGTCTTGTTTTCCATGGGCCTCAAGGGTCCCTAGAAATCCTACACTGAGCTCAAGACTCCTTGTACTTGTCACTCTGCAGGAAAACACATTAAGAAAAAATTCTTCCTCAGTAACCATCTAAATGGTGAGAGAAGGAACTGAAATTGAAATCCCAATAAATCATCCAACTCTCATACAATTCAACAGTTCAGCCACTAATTAAATTTAAGCCTCCAGCCTAATTTTCCTATATTCTAAATCAACATAATGCTGTTTATCACTTCTTATTTGTTTGTGTAGCAAAGTTTCCGTTACTTCTAATATGCTGGAGGCTTTGTTGCCAGACATCCAATGTTTGCACATCTTACTCCTTCCGTATTTGCCTCCACTCATTTCCAACGTGCACTTTTACTTGTTTCTATCTAGTAGGAACAGATTCAACCCCAGGCAGCCAACAGATTTAAAAAATATTCCGTAGTTCATTTCTGGAAAGGTTGAGAGCTCAACTCCATCATCTCTCCTGGGGATGGGATGAGATCTCTGTGTGGAGAGATCCCACACAGATGATTGCTGGGTTTTATAGACCTCATTAGAGTAGGAAGAGAAATAATTTTGTGATCTCTGAACATTTCAGAAATATTGGTTTTTCCACTTCTCGTGTGTACATAAAGTTGGAAATCTCAAACTGTTACAAGCCAAACTCCCAGGCACTTACTGAGTAATTTGAAAATTTTCAGCTTGTATGAAACCACTGCCAACTGTTTTTTAGCACTACCTAACATTTCAAGACTAGGACTTAATCAAATAATAAAATAAACGTCCCACGTTATCTTTTGTGCTGAAGACCACAAATATTTTTTCTGATAAATTCAAAACCTTCTGATTGCAAAAACCTTTTTCCTTATTCCATTCCCTTTGCCTTAGTTTTCGTTTCAACAAATTTCAACAGCATCCAACCAGTTGTGCCCCACGTCACTGAGATTCTGCAATGCTGGTTCTCCTCCTGCAGTTAAATTTTGAAGCAATATACATTTCTTTGCTCTGCCAGTTTAACAGATCCTTCACATTATTTCAGTGGGTTTTGGGTAGAATAACCACTGCCACATGCAAACATGAAGTTAACAACCAAGTCATGATTTTACATCTGCAAACCAATGGCAAGCATTCAGGAGTTAAGTCTAATAAAGTTTGGGACAATATCAGAAGCCACAGCTTGGTTTACTTACTACTAAAATTTCCTACAGGAACTCTGGTCACTTTGACAGCTGATGAAATATTAGCCTAAGCAAAACACATCAGCACTTGTATATAGTTGAGAAGAGTAATTTATCAGAAATACAATAAACGCCAGCTGTAGTTCTCTCAACAGTCATTAGAACTTAGAAGTTAAAATTCAGATTTTTTTAGCACAAGGAGAATTTACATTGGATTGAATTAATTTTTGGTATATCCATGAATCATTCAGTTTTAATGGAGTTTTATCAATTTATATCAGCAAATGATTTATGCCATTGGCATGAAGCCCTTGTAGGTTTCAAAACTGCTGAAATTAACTGTTGGAATATTCCCTTTGGTTATTGTATCATTTTGAAGCCTTGCAAAGTGTTTGAATCTCTTGGATAGAAAACCATGCAGTAGCATTTCTTTGAGCCAGAAGGTGAGGCTAGAGACAGACTTTGCTGAAAAATAGGTATCCCAGCTGTAAAGCCTTGCATTACAGCTGAAACGAGTACGTCTCAAAGACCTACCTTTAGCACACGAAAACAAAAAGAATCAGCCGTCATGTCTGAAACGGTATTGAAGAATTCATTTCCCCAGTACCACATTTACCCTTTCTTGCAGACTGCAATAAAACATTGCTGCACTTACACTAACAGCACTTTACAGGTGGTAACTTCCTAGAAAAAACTTACAAAATCTCATGAACTTTGTTCTTTTCAGCTCTGCTTTTATATTTCTGATTATTTCTCGAGTTTTCTGATGTTTTCAGTTTGAAAACTTCTTCATATTATATCCAATAAAATGTTACACAGATGTGAAAACACCTTCTATACACTGCAGTCCGTCAATTATGTATGATTCAGCTTGAGCTTAAAAAAAAAAAGCATACTATAAGCATGATGACTTCATGCTGCTTGCTAAAACTAAGGCTTGCTGGTATTTTCACCTACAAACTTTGCTTCTTTTTCCCAAGAGTGGGCTGGAAAATTGCTGTTGTCCCAATTACTACTGTGCAATATCGTTGATAAATAATTTTTTTTAATAGTAACTACTCCATAGGCAGCTAAGCTGGAGAATTCTCCACGGTGATGCTTTCAAAGGCAGTTTTTATTCACCTTGATCTATCTACTTGAGGAAAGTTTCTGCTTTCGTGCCTAAAAGACTGGGAAGCAAAGTTTTGAACCTTGATTTTATAGAGGTAACTCTTTTTTATTTCCAACATGTGGAGCTTCTCTGTCCACACACAAGCACCAATGAAAGGGAACGCTCAGGTGAGTGAGGACTGCAGGTCTTCTTTTTAATTAGAAAAGGCAATGTTACACGTACCACAAGATCATCCCACAAATTTTATCTCAACTGAAACCTCCCACATGCACACAAAAATAACCATAAATCCACCTACAACATGAATCCACAAAGAAATGGGAAAGCATCTTCACCTTTTCTGGACAGGTGTCTCTCAAAAATGTTTTCAAGGATTGGCGAGCAGGCCTTACCTATCTGATAGAGCCACTGACAATATCCTAACTGTGGGAACGGTATTCACTGGCATAGCTCTTGCTCATTATCTGTACAGGATTGTGTCTCTGCAACAAATACTGAACACACTGACCTCTCAGATCTTGGTAACTGGGAATCAACTGCAGCATACAGTTCGTGACAACTTGCAGTAGGAACACAGGGTTTACTCCAGCCTGAATTTGGTGGGTGAATGTCTGGTATTTTCTGCAACACTTGACAGTAAGACGAGATCTACACCAGTGAAAATAACATCTCTTTATGGACTTTGGAGTGTATTTCTTACCCAAGAGCACTGCCAGCCCTCAGAGTGCTCTCAAAGAGCACTTCCAGCACGAGACAGGTGCCTAGTGTAAATTGTAGGTGAGTTGTTACTGACCTAATCATACTGGTTGAAACAGGCAGGCCATGATGAAAAAGCCTTCTCTCAATGCACTTGTTGGGGAAAGATTAATGGAACTGACATTTGTGAGAGTAAAGATAAAGCTGAAAGCCAAGAGAAACAGATCAAAACATGCATCAGCAAACCAGAATACAACAAAAGTATTTTCTTCTATCTGGCCTCATTCTCCGTCCAGAACTACAGATTTATATGAGATGTTACCTATAAATCATCAACATAGGGAAAAGGCAGAACCTCTAACAAATACTTTGGGTTCAGAGCTGGGACTTCCTGCTGGAAGAGATAGGAGAAGAAAAAGGGTTGTACAGAAAGAGCAATTAAATTTCTCAGATTGAGTTTTGACACTCAAACTTGCTACTAACTTGTGGGTGAGTGACAGCAAAGTGGCAGCATTTCCTTCAAAGAAAAATCGCTGCATCACCTGGTAAAATATTCTTTTAAGGTATGACTTCTCTTATTTGAAAAACAGGATTGACAAATAGTGTTTCTGTCCTGGATCCATTTTGAAGTGTTCCCACTTGTTAGCAGCAATTTTAGCTTCAATCGGACTGCTTGCTGCTAGAAAACACAGGGAAGTCACGGCCCCTGGTACTCAGGAGTGGCTGCTATAGGCCAGCTCCTGTAAGCAAAATCCAAGTATTTTTTACAGGTAAATCTAAAACTGGTATTGAGTTCACTATGATACCTCACTTGCATGAAGCTGGCATGCTACAGATGCTTTTAGAACAAATACCTGCTCCCACTGAAGTCAGCAGCATTACCACTGACATCAGCAAAATTAGAAATTTCCCTGTGGTATATGTAACCTGCTTTTCTGTGCCTTGTAGGTTCTTACCTTAAATATCACTGAGCTGAAAAAAACCACAGAAGTGTTTTAAAACCTCTTTCCAAATTGGTGTCCTTAAACGGACAGAGCATTCTCCTATGCTTTACGCTTATAACATCACTAAATAGAGATGTTTCACAAAAATACTAAATAATAAATTAGTTCTCTTTTGCAAACAGATGAGATTAATTAAAAAGCCCTTAAGCTTTCAGAAATGCATGTATGTTTTGCATAATCTCCTTGGATGTGTTTTAGCAAATTAATAAATGAACGTTTATGATTTCCTTTCCTTTTTACTTCCCAACTAATGTGCTTCTCTGTAAAATTCAGCAGTGGGAAAGGATAGTTATCCTTAAAAGCTATATGTGGAGAGCAAGACAAACAGAGAAGCCAAGTGTCTGTGTACAAACTCTACTGGAGATGGAACAGAGTTCCGTCTTCCTGAGCTACAAACCTGCCAGGCATAAACCACTTCCAGACTGGGAATGCCACAGTTCCCAGAAGTGCATGACTGGAGAGCATGCGGTACCTGGAGTTTACTTACAGCAATCACAGTAACCAAGCACCAAGTGAGTAAACCTGGCTCTCTGCAGGCCACAAAAACACAGCCTGGGTTTGTAGGGAGTCAGAGCAAATAACTGATCCAGGTCTCCCAGATCCCAAACTCATAGAGTGAGCCTCAGAACACCCTCACTTTATAGAGTTTAAAAGTTCACATCTCATTTGATTTTGTGCAGATAAGAATAGTTTTCTCAGGCTATTAAAAAGCATGATCCAGCAGGGAACACTTTGATCCAAATATCTTTTTCTTTTCAATAGTATTAATTTTTAATTGGTGGCTTTTCAACACTGCAACAATCCATAAAAGAAAATCTTTCATATTTTTAATATATTTAATATAAACTCTTGTATCTTGAGACCTCTGATCCTGTGCACAGGGCTTTCAAGAGCAGTTTGTTTGGCTTAATGAGATTTCTGCTGACGAATAAGCTGGGGAGTTCTTAATGTACCATTTTTACTGAATGGTCCTTTTTTAACACAAGAAACAACCAACTGGATTTCTCTTTGCTTTGGCAAACTTTGAGCACCTACCCGTTCATCATTCTTTTATCTTGGTCTCTTTCTAGCTCTCTCCCCATGTCAGGCAACAAAAGCCTTTGATGTCCCAGAGCTGTGCCCCCTCAGACACCACAGAATTCACACTGCAAGCTCATTAACCCACTGGGAAAACTGCACTGCTGTGCCATGTAAAAATACACAGAGTACCCCCCTTTTTTGGGTAGCATTGCCCAAAAGACTGTAAAAAGGCATCATTACAAAGTGGGGCAGACATCTCAGCATTCATTCTTAGCTTGTGTGGCTTTGGTTATCTTTGGTAGTTTCTCACATGCTTGTTAAAAACCATTAACACTGTAGGTATAAATACATGCACATACATTTTGTAACAAATTTTATTTTTTACGTGCAGCATATCGTACTTCTTAGTGTGGAATATTATACCTTTAGCACAAAAAGTCCTGCAGCAATTCAGAAACCACTTGAAAGAATAAATGTTCAGTTCACACAGCTCTGTCAGTAACAGCCTGTGATTTATCCAACACAGATGTTTTATATTGTTTGATAGGGAGAAATACATCCAAGATTATAGCTTACATTTTTAGCAAGATATTTGTGCAAACTCCTGGATGTAGTGTCAGCACACTCCTGGCAGTCACCAGTACATCTGGCTATACTTAGTATGAACTCAGACCTCCACAGCTTCTCTCGTTTGAGGGCTCTGCTTGTCTCACAGAGGCATTGCACGCCCTTACTAAAAGGTCCAATAACCAAACAGTTAAGAAATTGTAAGATTTGACTTTCATGTTTATGGACAGCCCCTCAAAATCCAGAAAGCATGACAATTCAATAAATTACTGTACCTGGCAGATCACAGCATTAGCAGCGGACAGCAGCAGCTGGCTGATGCCAATAAATCCCATATGACTTCCTGTCACTCTCCGGGGAATGGTAGCATAAAAGCCTCAAACAGAGATTAGGCAAAAGAGCTGACCCAAAGAATGGATTCAACAATTACTTGAAAGCTGAATATTTACTGATGGACCCAGCACAGTTGAATTTGTCCCGTGATATTCCATGGCTAACAAAAACTTGAGGAGCCCAAGAGCAAAGCTGAAAAGTATTTTGCTTGCAAGTAAACGGTATAAAAAGGCACATGCTGGCAAAATCACTCACTGGGGAGAAGATAACGAGTGTGCTGGCAGCACACTCTCACCAAAATAAAAATATGTCAATAATTACAAATTATTTTTTAAAGGAAAAAGAGTATTTTACCTGAATTTAGTCTGTTGAAAGATTCTAGGAAACTCTGCTAATAAATTCAAATAATGGATTCTTCTGAGAACACAATGTATCCAGGGAAGATCAGCAAGCATATTTGTTTCTGATTTCCCTCCTATGATATCCTTCCCTTCTTTCCTGCTTAAGTGCTAACACTCTCCATGTTAATTCCTCTTAGTGGATCTTGAGTTGTTACACAAAATGCTTTGAATATATTTGTTCCAGATTTTAAACTTACCATAGCTTGAAATGTGAGAACTAATAAAAAATATGAAAGGCTGACTCTGGTGTGAAAGGGTGAGATAAATGGCACATACCTCCTCCGTGCTAATTCTCTTCACTGGCAGGACATCTGACAGGGCCATCCCTAATCGTGTGCATTCCACATACCCAAACTAGGATGTTCCAGTAGGCAGAACTTCATTTTCCTTCTGAAAATTCCTGAAGATTCAATTTTAGTCTTGTTTTTCATGCTTCAATGAATTCTTATATTAGTGGTCTCTGGAATTTTAAAAATACATTTATTTTAGCATTTATTGATAAGAAGCAGTGAAATAATTTCTCTCTGTTCCACTTTGAAAAGATAATTATGATCATGTGCAGCAGAAAAACATTTTTCAGCTTTCTTAGTGTGGATGTAGACTTCTGAAATCTTTTCATATTCTACAAACTATTATTATACCTATCAGTAGCATTAAAAATAGGTTTTAATGGGATGGAGTCCTAGTTATGTCTTCTGTGGTCTTACACACCTTCATCCATGTTTATGAATTTAAAAAGCTACTAAAAAAACTATTTATGCCACATATGAGGGTTAATTTGTAACATTTACATTATTAAACATTTTAGGTGTTTTTAATCTGCTAGTCATCATTTTGTCTAAAAGTAGGTGAAGTTAAGTCTCTAATAATTGCTTTTAACATTTCTAAATGGTTTTAAAAGCAGGTTTATATTTTTGCCTTAGCTAATTTAGAATGAAGAGAAGTTTCCAGACCTCAATTTTATTAAACCTATCATTCACTATCATTTCAAATATACAAAAATATTGTTAATAACGGCACAGAAAAGAGCTACAGCTTTACGTAATTTGTTATATGAGAACACACAAAAAATGCATTCTTTGCTTAATATCCAGCGCAAATTCTAAGGTTGCTGTTGTGGGCCACAGGAAAATAGAGAGGTAAAATTCGATTTAGTCAATAAATGCTACTTAATATCTGGAGTTTAGTTATAGAAGTAAAGCAGAATACAGTCGTGCCGATTTTCATTCCAATAGAGGTATTTCAAAACATGAGCAGGCAGTTGTAAAGTGACCCACAGAGACATTACTGCACTCTAAATAGTGTTAGTTTTAATTGTGACACACAAGAGAAATACAGGACAATTGCAACTAGACAGAAAATACATGAGTAGCTACATCTCCTACCATGACTGAAATGAAGGCCTCAGTGCAGGATTTAATCAGGAGAATTCCTAATTAAAGGCAGCTGAACAAGACAACCGCAGGTACGGTTTCCTGACTGCCCACCATGGACACGTTGATTGCACTGATAGCTGAAAAAAAAAGGCTGTAAGTCACCGAATGATTTGAGCTGGAAGGGACCTTAAAGCTCATCCACTTCCATGGGCAGGAAATATTCTCCAGGAATAAATCTCTATTAAATTTTTTTTAATATATTTTGATAGGACTTTCTAAGTGAGAAGCTCTACAGGAATTGTCATTGAAGTAACAAAACATTCAGAGAAGACTGAGAAAGGAAAGCAATTGTAAAACCAAAACTGAAGTGTTGGGAGTTTTTAAAATTCCAATTTAGAATTGAAAATATGCTCAGATAATGGAAAGCCTAGAGAAGAAGCAGAAGCCTACAAGATGTTTGTGACTCTGTGCCACATTAATGGCCTTCCCAACCTAACAGTATTTGTGCCTTTAAAGGTCTTGTCAGAACACTTCAGTGCATTTTTATTATGAGTGTTATATTATTCAGATTCTTTCCTTTCCATTTCACTTGGTAAAATAATTTCCATTACGGATTTTCCAAACAAGGCAGGCAGGGGATGTTGAATTGGAGCTGGAAGTGCAAGACTCCATAATACTGAGAAAGTTTACTTTACTAAGTTGGCCTTAGATACTGTTCTTCAATAAGAACTGCATTTTTATAACGAAACTCTGCCTCTGGAAAGATATGAAAGATAAGATCTGTACTCACAGGAAGGACAAATTTTCAGCTTATTTATGTTTTGTGGGGGATATGACTTCATCTCTTCCCACCATATATCTTCTAATCATATTTGTGTAGTATAGGGCAGTACAAGCCCCTGGTGCTACATAAACAACGGAAAATGAACGAGTACACGTAATCAGCCTCCAACAATTCTATTATGATTTCAGGAGTTACCTGAAAACAACTGTGCAGAAATACAGTGAAAGAGGGACATAGAAATTACATTTCCTTTTCTTCTAATTAGACCTATCAGAGCCCCATCTCTTTTCCAGAACATAAATGAAGTATCATTAGCTGGAGTAGGATCCTGTCTGACAGAACAGTTGAATTTCTTTTGATTTATAACATAGGCTGTCTGCTGCACCTCTTGTGAGCCTGCCTGGTTTTGTCTGCCTGCCTTCAGAGCTGGGAGGAGCTGTGTGCTGCTGCTGGCACCGAGCAAAACCAGGGAGGTTGGACAAGCAGGGACAGCACTTCCCGTTGCAACACTTTAGGCACTGGAAGGATCTCTCAGAACTCCCTGGACCCTTCTCTTGTCTGGGCTGAACCACCCCAACTCTCTCAGTCTTTCCTCATAGAGGAGAGCCTCCAGCCCTCATGGCCTCCCCTCAACTCGCTCCAGCAGTTCCAACAACAAACCTTGGTTGGTTTACAGGGGCATTACTTTGAAATGGCATTTCGCAACGCCAGATCCAACATCAAGTTACCTGGCTTTATAACTGGAACACAATTCCCTAGTTTTTCAGTGCTCTGCCTAAAAGGTTGACTCAAATAACAGTTTAAATCAGAGCCTCAGTTCACTGGAGGAGGAACCTGAAGCCAGGGAGCAGCACACTGGTGTGATGTCCCCCTCTCCGGGAAATCTGGGTTGTCTGAGAACAGCAAGTCTCTGAGCAACAGTGACACGTTCAAGGAAAAAGCAGTGTGCCAAGTCATACTCATGTCATGTACTCATTGATACAGCCAAATACTGTCCATAAATCTGGCTTTCTGATCGCTCCTAAAATATTCCAGTCAGCCACAAATTGTCAAATATTTCCTCAGGGAAGCGGAGCTCCTGGAGACATGACTGAAACATTTGTGCCTGTGGGTCCTTCTGCCACTATATCCTACTTGTTGCCATAAGAGTCTCTCTGAGCTTGGGAGATTTCAGCACGTTTTTCCAAAGTTAGCAAGCATTCCAACAAATTGCAATGGATCACATTACTTGGGGCCAAATGTTTATGTTTCACTGAAGCCCAAATAAAACGTGCAGCTACAAGCAGAGTGGTAGGCAGTGGTAGGAATATGAGGCAAATGTTTGACTTTCTACACGTCAGCCTCGGAATTAACTACAAAGTCCTTCTCCTGGAGGAACTGCTTGGGAATCACACTGGACACACCAGACACAAGGCATTCTGTGTGTGCTCCACAGGCATTGCTCTCCTCGCATGAAGGACAGCACGGCCACAGGGAGAGCAGCTCCAGAGCACATTAGGAACGGCTCAGAGGTCAAACCACAAGTGCATAACCCTCATGAAGGCACAATATGATTCCAGGGGCTATATCAGGTCACTAATGCACTCCCATACCTCGTTTGGTTTGGTTTATGGCTACAGCAGTGAGTCCATAGCTCAGCCCATAGCAGCATCAGCCACTAGGGAAACAACTGGAGTGCTCTGCTTGTATTATTCACATAGGAGATCCAGCTTCATGTAACCTGCTCATCAAACAATCATGTAAAATTACAGAAGTAGCGAAAGCGACTGCCATAGTATTTGGAAAATAGACTAGAATGAGTTTTGAAGCTACTGTTCCCATCTGCATACAATATTGCTGAGAATAAAGCAATGGCTCTGAGTCGCATACTATTCCTCTCTCTCTGTATAACATTTCAATCCAGCTACCCCGCAAACCCAAGGACCATTGACTTCCGAACTGTTGATGGTGCTACTGCCCCCAAAGTCCACATTTTAAGGCAGCTAAACACACACCCATCCAGAATCCCATATTTACCGAAGGCTAAGATTGTAAAGTTCAAGGTCAAAGTCCCGGGCCCTAAAACTGTAATCCCCACCTGGTTTATTACATTGGTGGCAGATGTGAAATTAGCCTTATGAGACAAGTATGAGACAAGCCCCAGGATTTTTGCCGGTCTGAGAGGTAAAGATTGAACATATTTAGTTTATGCTGCTCTCTGTTGCCCTTGAGAGATACGGGACCCACTGTCTCAATCATTACCATTTTCATGACTACTCCTTTTAGCTTTTGTGATCTTGTTAGACTGTTCTTCCTTTATAAGGGCAAGTGTGCCTAGCAGAAAATGATGGCTTACAGTCCATTCACCTCCTAAACACCTGCTTCAGGTTAAGTTGCTATTACTTACCAAGCTCACCATACCGAATTTACAGTGTAAATAAACACGGTAGAGGATGGACAGAAGGGCATATGAAATACAAGCAAAACAGTGGAGTTGCATATTTATATTTGTTACACCTGCTTTCATTTCCCTTCTCATTTCCTTTATTTCTGTCCCTGATCCAGACTGTGAATTTTGAGTAACACTGCACTCAATTTTTGATGTACAAAATCAGACAACTAAAAGATTAGCCAGTTGTAAAATACCCTCAAAAAGCATCCCCCAGCCTATCTAAAAAGCTGCTCCTCAGCCTTCTGGGGATGGATTTCCTTCCTTTACACAGAATATCAAGCAAATGTAATATATTCAGAGTCATCATTGTTATTGTGGCACCAGCATTCCTGTGAATAAGGCCAGGTGGGTTATGTTACGTAGCTTGGTTTTCCAGGTATTCAGGAGGTCTCATTGGGTCTGAATGCAGAACAACAGCAGCCTCTCCTGCAACTACAAGAGCAGAAAAGCTCCTGGGCACCTTTTCTCTTTCTGGAGACAGGTATCTCTTGTTTCTATAGAAAGCGGAAGAAACTCTCAATTTTATAAAATCACTCTCGTATCTCAAGTGAACAGACACAGCACTTCTACTTTCCTGAGCTACCGTTCCCGCTGCGTTCCAGCTCTGCAATCAGACTAATCAGGCTGCTAAGAACTTTCCAGGGCACACAGTTGTTATTATTAAGCCTTCTCTAGCTCCAAGGCTAAGAGAACTCAGCAGCTCTCAGCCTGCACAGACCTCAGACACACAGCAGAGCACTGAACCTCTGAAAATGGCTCTGAAATGGGATGTGGCACAGCACAACTGGTTGTCTGAGGTTTTTAGTAGCAATCTCTGTATAATGCCAAGCTGTGTAAAATACAGTGTAATTCAGAGTGTTCCTTTGCTACCAGAAGGAATAATTAATGCAAGCAGTTATTATGGAAGAACACAGCCAACCTCATTTGCATTGGTGGTACTCTGCCAAACCCTTTACATTTGTAATAGATCGTGATTTCCAGGCCATTTTAGAGTCCCTTTGCATGAGCAGTGTGAAGGACAGAAGCATAAATAAAAAATGAGAAAGCCTGAAATATAAATTAATTTTAATGTGAGGAGTTAGACATTTTTAGGTACATTAAGTTTCATATCGAGCATGAAAACACCAAAAGAACCCCTGAAATTTTGTTCTGGTTTGATTACTGTGTAAACCTTGTCTCAGGAAAGGTCTAAAATTAATTGATGCTGAAGCTACTGAAGATTTGTCCATAACATAATGAAAACCATTTCATGAACTTTCAGTTTCTCGGAGCTGCGTGATCAAAGCGAGCTAAATCATTAATCTGCTTTTGTAAGGAAATGTGTGAGACATCTGCTGGTAGCACATTCAAAAACCACACATTTTTTTCCTACTGGCTAACGCAAGAGCAGAGACTAAAGTCTAGTTCAAAACCCAGTAAGATTAGTAGAGTCAGTCCTGTTAGCTTCAGTGGATTTTTTTTTTTTAATCAGACCCCTGATATGTAAAAAAAGGTTCAAAAGACAGCAAGTACGCTTGTCTTTTTTTGAGGTTTTTTTTCCTCTTTCTTTGGGTAAATATAACCTCCTGCCCTCCTTGCTCTGCAGCACTGAAATGCAAATTGAAGACTTGCAGTGCTCCCAGAACAAGGCAAAGATAAACAGCTGAAGAACACAAAAACAAACAAAATTTTCCAAAGACACAAGGAAGAACTTTGAAAATAGCTTTCCAACATATATAGTAAATATCCTACTCTACAAAGCACAGAAGATGCACATTTGGGCAAGGGATATTGGCAGTATTGGCCCTTATGGATCACATCTCATCACCAAGCTTCACCTAACAACCTTCAGTTCCTGGGGTTTTCAAGTTTGTTTTTGTCTAACCCTCAGAAGCCATTACAGCAGAAAATAGAGCTGATTCACTGCTATTGTAGAGGGCCATTCAACTTGAAATAAAAGATTGCCCAATTTCTATCTGCTCTCTACATACATGCTGAAGTGGAGTGATACTAGGCATATCTAGATGGAAGTAGAGATAAATGGAAACAAACCACCCAGTTCTCCCCACACATTTCAGTTTTCTGGCACGCTAATTTGAAATTAATTACCGTTTGCATGATAACAAATGAAAGGTTTAATTAATTCTTTCAAAACCACATCAAATTAAACACCCTATGTACAGTCTACATTCCGATGTGGTATGTGTGACAGGGATACACTGAGCACATTGAACTGGGTAGAGGAGTTTAAGTCTACCAGGAGGTAGTCACTGAAATGATGACCAGGTGTTTTACTGTAGCTGCCAGGTAAAGAGTTGATGAAGAGAATTGTTTCCCAGCTGGCAAACAGCAGAAAATCTTGCATGCACCCACCTAGAATTACCTGCCAGAAGACTTCAGCCTGAAATATTTTCTCTTAGGCTTTCCCACTCTTTTCCTCCATCCTTGAGATATGTTTGAGACGTATCTTCTCAGATTTATTAACACTACAGCAAATAAATTTGCTAAGCTTGAAATGTTAATGCTGACATAAATGTTCTTGGAAGATGGAATCCAGGCATTTCTGTCATCATTAAACCTGCAGTGTTTCTCTCAGGATTTCATTGGGAACCCACACTTCTTTCTAGAGAGATCCATTTCAGGATCAAAATGCCTTGGCAGCAGAAAATGAAGTTAAGTACTGACAGATCATGATATGATCATAATAAATGTGATGAAATAAAAAGGAAAAATTGAAGGTTAATAATTCCTTATAACCTTTGTTTCTCTACTGAGATGCCCCCTAGCTCGCTATTCCAAGCCATTTGAAGGGTTGTTGTTGTTGTGCTTTGCTTTTGAACTCAAGAAAAACAAGTAGCTCCTCCTTACCCTCTACAAAATTCCCAGCCCCCAATAAATATCCATGATTAAGTAAGATCTAAGAAGCAGTGACACAAAGAACACAATGAACTTGAGCCCTTTCAAAGGCATTTGTGCAGAAATGGCAATTTTTAAAAGCTGAGTCTAGGGTGCAGTTTTGACAGGGTGAACAAAATACTCAAGGAATATGATGCTGTGGAAAAGGGAACTTGTAAAAAGCCTCTGAGGAAAGAGGCCACCTCAGCTCAGAAAAGGTCTATGTTCTAAGCAGTAATTACAAGACCCTGACTTTTTAGTTGTTCCGATTAACTCTGCAGCTCGAAATTTCTGATTTGGTTTCTGTTCAGAAAATGATTAACTGGCTTCACTAGACTGCTTAAAAGACTAGCAGAGATCTATGTAACCCAGACTTCCCTCAGGACCAAATACAGACAGTGAACAGTCAGATGCCAAAGGCATACTAACAGTATTATACATGGTCAACCTTGAACACTGAGAGATCACAAATACAAAAATCCTCACTTTCCCCACACTGAAAGTCACTACCATTGCCACTCATACCACGTTCACAGACAAACATCTTCTCAGGCACTTAAAAGTATCACCTTCATAACCCCGCCGCCACCTTGGGGCCCCCCGCGGGGGGAATCTAACATAGGCAAGACAGTGTTTTTTCCACAGCTCCCTAATGTGTGCAGCTTAAGGGTAGGACTACACAGAAGAGTTGAAAGGCAGTAGGGGATCTGGATGAACTAATTGAGACAGTTCATTTCAGTCCCAAGCCATACTAGAGAAAGCTGACAACACTCTATAATGTTACATAAAATAGAAGATACTCTGAGAGCTTAAGTCAAACTTTTTAATATGCGACTGCAAAAATCTCATTTTTCCTTAATTTCCTGCCCCAATACCTACCTATTTGCACAAAACATTACTGTTTGATAAGAGGCTTTCTTAAAATACTCCAGTTGCATTTAAATGCAAAACTCTGCTGTGCCTAAATGGCAATAGAGCTGTAAGCAGAGGACTTGCACATTTTAATCAAGCCTACAAACCATGGCACCAATGGAAATGCCAATTGCTGCCAATGCAGTCATCAAAGTTTCTCTCCGCTCCACTGCCTCCACCATTGTGCCTTTCAGTTGTCACTATACATCTGCTGGAGCAGATCTTGCAGGCAGATACAATAATAAAAGATGATAAATTCTTTTAAGACAGCCTATCTTCATGGGTTTAGTGTATATGAACTGCTTTGGATCATGTTCACACTGGAGCAGCACATGGTCATCATCACATCAAGTCTGAAACGATTACAGAAAAGAACCATTCCAAATTCCCATACTTCAAACTCCTTCATAAAAGGGTATATAAAACTATCGGCTTTGTCTCGGCCATTATTTCATGCTGTGCACATTTCATGCTCTTTTCAATCTGCCCCTCTAATTCAAGAAGTTACATTATCATGACTGTGAAGAACTTTTCCCACTTCAGCCAGATATAGCAAATGACTGGGCAAGCAACAGTGCTTGAATTCCACAGGCTGACTTCTCCAGGAGTCAGATATGCTTCAAGGACAGCAGAGTCCTTCTGCCAGAGCCCTGCCTGCACACACCCGTTGTGCAAACACTTTGTGTTTGAGCCTGGGACTATTGTGCCAGCTCTCCTCATGCTGAGCACTTAAAAAGCCTTCCTTGCTTTCACACATCACAGTAACACCATCAGGAACAATTTCAAGTGGCTCTGCTGTAGACCAAGAACATTCCCTATTAAAAAAGAAGTTTGCCAGCAAACTGTGTGAGCACTTAATGGGCTGGTGAATAGATGAACTGAACTGAGACTGACAATGAGGCGTCCATTTCTGCTGGCTGCTCTTTTACCTCAGTGCTGCATACGGTGACAGCAATGTTCGTGAGGCTTCAACTCCTGGCAAATTCCTTCCTGCCTGCAAACAGGCCTAAAACTGCAGTATAAGCAATTCTTGCTTGTGCCTTCCTGCAAAGAGTCATCTAAAAGCATTGTATCCAGATGTTCCAATCAGTGTTTTCAATTTACTCCTGTTCATAAACCAAACATGTCTTGGGGATGACTCGTACATCCCCTATATACTTTTACACATGACCTACTCTACACAGATTTCTATTGCGTGAGAAATGCTTTGCCAAGAAGGTTACTCTGAAGATCAAAAATTAAAAAACAGTATACCAGGCCAATTTTGAACAACTTCTACCATAAAAACCCCATTTCCTAATTATTTCTTTATATACAGAGTGCTGAGAAAGCCACAAAAGCAGGTTTCCCAGGACAGCATGCTGATAATTGGTTGCATTTTTGTTTTACCAAGTCATCGTCCTTTTTTCTCCAGCAAGAAATTTGGCTGATTCTGTCTCCTGTCCTGAGGCTTTGGTGCAAAAAAAGCTTCCCAGGTGAGCCACTTGCCCTTTCCACCCCAGTCGATGATTAAGCACAATTTCACACAGGTGTCTTCTCTAAGTAAAAATCAGTATTTGCAGGTTTTAATTAAGAATGTCAAGTTTCACATGAAGCATTACAGAACTCGTAAGCACCAGTGATAAAGACTGAAAGCAGGAGTTGAGAAACAAAAATAAGAGATGAATTTGGCTTTTCTGGAACTTGACAGCATCTTAACTTGTTTGAGAATGAATCCTTTCTCTAATTAAGGCCTGGGGATGCTCCAGGAAGATGGATTTTCCCAGAAGCTTTGCTGACTAACAGAGACGAACCTTATCCCTTAGCTTTGACAAGACAGAAATTCTTGATGAGCTTTCCTGGTGCACTCTGACTTGTGCCAGACACATCTGACTACAGAAGTGATGCTGTCTGCAGACTGATGGACTTTTTGGTAGGCACTGAGGTAGCAAGGGAAGATTAAGGCTCTAGGATGTGCCACTGGCATTTAGAAACCAGCTCCCAGCCCAGAAAAACAAAGGGGTTGGAGCTGCATCCAGCCCAGCTGGGGAGCAGAGAGAAAACAAATTCATTGTGTAAGATAATGATTTTCAGAAGCAGATCCTGTGCACTAGCATCAAAGGGGCTGGTAAATTAAGGCCACTTGGAATAAATCAAGTGTCATAATGCAATGATATTTATGAAGTTTTCCTGTGGCAGAAGATCTCTCTACATCCTAAAAACTGAATCCAAATAACTAAGAACTAATATTAATCATTCTTTTTCAGAGCTACAGTTATGCTGCTGCAGGATTTTGGCACACATATCAGCAATCCAATTTCATCTGCATGGCCACAGACCTCTTACTGTGGGAAACACCTGTCATGTTTTTGAGTGCTGGGTAAGTTACAGCCTTAAGTAACAACCACAGTCCTTCCTGGTAACAATTCTGAGCTTTTCACATCTGAGATAAAGACAAAGGTTCATTTTTGTGGGAAGCCCCACTGATTTTGGCCTAGACTGTAAAGCTATCTCTGGGTTCTGAAGAAACTGATAACCCATAAAGGCTCTCTTTCTTTTAGGAATATGTGAGCATTGCTCCTCAGCATGGAGTCAGAGGTGAGCCATCTTTCTCAAGTTTCAGAAACAATTCCTACCTCAACACTGCTCGGCCCAACAGGGCTGAAGCCATACACTCTGATAAACTGCTGAGATTCCAGAGGATTTCAAGAGGTCAAATAAAACACTATCAAGGATTCAGTTACTACAAATACTCTATCTTTTTTGGCCTTTCATCTTGAACTGGGATTTTTTTTCCTCTTTCAAACTGTAACAGTTCAATACCAGGTACAACCTCATGTGGATCTAATTATCACAAACAGGCAAAGCAATCAAGCTTATTACCTAAAACAAGGAAGAAGCTTCCAGGTCCCTTTTTTCCTCCTCCTGTCCTAAACATATTTTCTTCTCCTGAAGTATTGCCTGGAAACATTACCAACTTTTGAGTGTGTTTTGGGTATTATCAGGGATGCAAACACTGGTTAAGATAAGAGAATAAAGCAATAAAATATTTAGCCAACTCATGAGCTTTACATGACTCAACTTCATTGGCATTGTTCCCAAATTTTCTTCACTTTAAGAAGGAATTGTATTCACTTTCTCTCATTTCAGTTACTTAATATAAATTGAAGAGGAGTAAAAGATGTTGAATTAAAATTTATTCCAACAGCCTTTGAACTGAAGGGGGAAAAAAAATGAAGAGCCATTTTCTTTCATGCACTTGAATCAGAGTTTATATCAAGGCACATTGATAAACTTGCAAACTTGCATATTGTCTTTTTATTCCATCCATTCCACACACACATTCCGGACACCCTTGTTGAGTATTTATATGCATAAATCCAGAGTTATTGCACAAATGTTGAAGTACCAGTAGAGCCTGGTCTCAGACCAGAGCAGTAAAGATGTGATAAGTAAACCAGCAGCTAAGTTTGCTCAGTCTCACCCTCCTATCCCATGCATTTATGAGATTTGGTAGTAAAACACCAGGGATAAAAATCAAATACCTCTTACTCGTGACAGGGGTCATCTTATGGCTGTGGCCTATTCAAGATTTAAAGCAACTACATCTTGGGAAGTAATCACAGGATATCTGGTGTTACCTTGGGAAATTCCAGCTAAACCATAAGGCTCCAAAATGCTGCATACTTGAAGCACTTGAGGAATGGGATGCTGTCTTTTCCTCCAACAGATTTTGGAAGCAGCTTGCATTTGATGAGCAGATGTATATTTTCCCTCACTTTCAGTCCTGCAATTTTGATTCCTGTTACACAGCTGCCACCTTCAATTCATTTCTTGTACCTGACAGGGCTGTTCTGAGGTCAGTGATATACTGACTAGGGTTCTGCAAACTCGTCCAGCAGCAAACCAGAAGCTGGCCATGCCTTTTTCCTGTAATGGGAAGCTAAAAGAAGGGGAACTTGAAATGGGCTGCAGTTGGTATTGATTTCCAGAATGAAGATGAGAAGAGACAGGACCCCTTTCTCACTACTTCACTACATGCAGAGTGTGTAAAACCATGCAGACACAATAAGAAATAGTTATAACCTGATCACTGATATGTTTAGGTTGGAAATTAGGAAATCTGAAATTATTCAAGACTTGAAATTTTGTGTTAAACTTTCACAAAGTTTCATCAGAGTTCAGAGGACAAAGCAGCCTGCCACTTCAGGTACAGGTACAAAAATAATAATCTTCTAATGAAAGTATTCTGAGGGTCTTCGACAGAGTTTAGCATTTTCCCCTCAGCTACTAAAGGGAACAGTGGTAAGAGTATTTTATAAAGTTTATTACATGAGTTGATCAAGCTAATAAAAAATAATTTTGCATGAAGAAATTGTGTTTTGGTGAACAAAAGAAATTTAAAGCCTACGTTTCTCAATTAGCATCCCTTTCCCAGGTAAGAAGCGCTACGATTCTCCAACACGGCAACAGACGAAGGTAATGATGCTTTGCCTCTCTCCGTGTTGCCTGAGCGCCGCCTTGTGGGCCCTCCCTGCAAGTGCACGCGGATCAGATCTACGGCCATGACCCGAAAAACCAGGCAGAAAGGGCAAGTACCCATTTCTGCTTATTTCTTATCTTCGTGAGAATAAAATAGCACTGCGAATTTTGACGGAGAGGGTGGGAGTCACTCCGAGATCTTGTATCAACTTTCACACCTGTGACCGCACCTGTAATTTTCAGTTTTCATCCCAAGAATGTGGAAATGCTCGTGCTCACTTCACTGTTTGATCTCCTTATGATATGAAAACCAGATTATGTACTTGGTCAGAACGAGCTGCTCCACATATTGACACCAAGTCTTCACTAAGTCTCTTCAGCAAACCAAAGAGCCTGCACAGAGAATCCAAGAACACAACTTTCTGCTGTGATGTCCACACACAAATTATACAGGATTTTTCGGTTTTTTACAGGACTGGCTGCCCAAGAACACAAATTACATCACTTGTACTCTGCACTGCAAATAAAAATACTTAATTACTAGATTGCAATAAATTTCCTTTGAAATAAATATTAAATGAGGGGCACCTGGATTGTCTTTGCTCTCCCATTTCTCCATCAATACAGCTGCTCAACTTTAACATAACACCCTAGCAAAGGGACAAGGTACTTGGCAGCTGATTATCTGCTAGAACCTGGACTGCTTTCACAAAATATGTGATAGCAGCCTCCCATATTTGCTTCTCCTCCTCCTCTTCTTTAGCTTTTACATTATTTCAGATTATCAGAGATATTTACCAAATGCAAAACATCCTCAATTCTGCTTCCTAGAGCTGAACACAAATCTTCTACAGCAAATTAAATAACCATGAAAAGCATATAAGAAGTGCAATCAAAGAAGAGTCACTTAAAAATAGTAGATTTCTTTCATTGCAATGCATTCCTACAAGAGTATTAGGTACTTACTCTGACAAGTATAATTTTCAGGCTTTAATCATCTGTTTCTGTAGGGTTTGGCTCAATAACTGTAGAACACTGACATCTTCAGGTGGAAGAGCTATTGAAGTACGTAATAGGACAGGCTGGATAAAAACCATTCAAATAGGAAATAATTCTTGAAACAGAGGTTTTCTTTCCAAGACTTACTAATTTGGCTCTTTTCTCTTTGAAAGAACTACATCTGGCTCCAGAGACAGTTCCAAAATGTTACCATACACATGAAAATAGCTCCAGCCTTTCCAATACATGATTTGAGTAATGTTTGAAAGGTGTCAAAAGATATGAGGGTGCCTCACAAAATATCCTACTAAGAGTCAATAAAATCTACAGTTCTTTATTATGACATTTTCCCAAGGATTTACCTGTTATGGGAAAGCCAACTTTCCCCAATAAATTTATAATCTTGGTACAAGCAAACAAAACAGCTTTTCGTTCCTCCATTTGTTTCTAGCAGCCCTTTTTCAACACATGCACTCTCAATATTTGGATTAATTTGACTCAAGTCAAGTAAACGGACAAATTCTGAATTTATAATCATGACAAAAAAAAAACCACCTGAAATTTTGTGGTCCTGTTCATAACTTCACTATGTCCAAGGTACAGTTAATATACTTTTGGCACTTCTCAGCACACAGATGCTGATCTGACATTTCAAGCAGGTGTTGTTAAAGAAAATAGATTTTTCCTAATAAGGGCTTTTGGTGAATTTATTCTGGATTTGAAGGCCATAATTTTATAGGATAGTAAGTGATGGCTCTCAGATGTCTCAGTAACAGGTGATTCAAGCAATGTTAACCTCTTTGAGAAACTCAAGTTAACTTACCATATCAAAGACTTTTGTAAAGTCCTTATAATTTTAAGCATTTTACTATTCTGTTTATCTCTAAGTCAAAGTATTAGCACAAACAATTTTTTTTTTAAAAAATCATCAATATAAACATTCCTGATCCTCTATGCAATGCAGCAGCTCCTAGTCCTGGGCATTGTGCACAGGTGAATCCTTTCTAAGCCCCAAGGATGCAGCCACAAAGACAGCTGCATTTAGATGATAATGGCTAATATAAGGTGCAATTTCACCAAAACCCTCAGGTATTGACTGATGACATTGTAAATTTTAGTCATACATGAAGATGGATTTCAAACGCCAGTGCCGGTCATCCAGCACCCAAACTCTTGGATAATCACTATATAAAGGAAAATTATTTATTATCTATGTGCTCAGACACTTAAATAATTACAAAATAAATTGAAAGTCTGTGTGAATGCATGAACTGTAAAAATCAGGTTTAGACAAGAACACTCAACTCTTACATAAACACGAAACCTTTGAGCACCTACAGATTTCCTACAGAGATACTACTGTGCGTCCTGGGCCAGTGCTGTGTGCGCTGCACAAACCCAGGACAGAAAGGAATGACAATGAACTACTTTTGCTCTCTAGAGGTCCTCCACGAGCTGTACTTGCCTTAACTTCAGGTTCTGTATGTTTCGTGCTGCTGAGTGGCATCAGGCACCTGCAGCTTGGATTCTCTAAATACCTAACACACCACCTCTCTCTGCATTCACCCAAACAGCTGCTCACACTTGCATTTGCCCAGCTGTAGGAATATGGTGGCAGTGACTGTCACAGGCATGTCCCAGGCTAGCAGTTGTCACTAATACACAAGAGTTAATTAAGCTTCGACAGTGAAAGGTGCTTTCTGGTCCGGCCATGCAACTTCATTTCTGGCAATGACAGCACAAGGCAGCCTCTGCTTGTATCAGCCTGAAAGCACAACTATATCTGAGAGCCAAGGTGCCTGTGGAAACCACTGAGTACAGATTGTGATGCTATGCTACATCTTCTGAGGGAGAAAAAAAAACCACATTAAAGTGGAAGTTCTGAATCAATTTCAGCAGAACTGCTCAAGAGTACATGCAGCAAAGACAGGGGTCATGTGTGCAGTAGGGAAATTTGTTCTCTCAGTGAAGACTGTAAAGCAGAATATGGAAAATGCCTCAAAGATACCATCAGATAGCTGCACTTACTGGTTATCAGCAGATGACAAATCCCTTTTCTGCCACTAAAGCACAAGAACTAGAACAGCACCATGGGAACATGGCAGCAGCTTTCCTTTCAGCTTTCGTGGCTTTGTTGCAGACCTCTTCCCCATAGCTAGTTAAGTAGAAACAAGTAGAACGGAATAATCATTATAAATGCAGCTCCATTAACTTAGGTCTGCTGATTTAAAAAGGTCATCTATCCAACAAGATGGGGAGAAAAAATTAAATGTGGGAAAGCAAGGCTTTATGTATATGGACATTCCTGAACAGTACCGATTTAAAGTAGCACTTTCCACTCTAATTCTCTGGAGTTCGAAGTTCTCATCTCAAAGTACTCCTCCTTCCCCACTGACAGACTTGCCTCACTCACAGCTGCACGACAGGAGTCCCACTGCAGACCTTTGAGTGCCAATTCCAAGCTGCCATCAGAGCTTCTGTTCAGCAGCACAGCACTATCTCCCTGGGAGTAATGATATGGGATCTCTTCCCTGCCATCAACTTGAGAAACAGCCATCTTGGGGGAGCAATGAACTCTTCCTTGGTCAACTGGCAGACTTGGCATAAGGCCCTGCTTGGTGGGTGGCGGGACAGACCTTGCTGGGCCTGTGTTTGCCAACACTGCTGATAATTGCAGGCTTGGCTCCAGGGCAACCCAGCTTGATGACACTGTCAATTCCCCTTATCCTCCATCTCACCTTCCCACCTCCAGTGCATCACTGGTAATTAGCTGGGAGGTACCTGAAGGCAGGGACCTCTTCTCTCATGTACAAGAGCCTGCACACCAAGGACCAGGGGAGATCTGTGGGCATCACTGTGACACAAATGATAACCTTGGCTTCTGATTACTCTACAAAACACAGCTCCTGCTTAAGAGATGTTAATGAAATATTGTTTACTGGATGTCAAAACATGTTAGTATAAAGAGCTTGATTTTATTTTTTAAACTAGATAACTAACAGATTTTCACAGGTTTTTACTTTCAAGGAACACAAGCTATTTAATGGAGGCTTGAAAGTAGCAAAATATTACTCAAATAATAGAAACCATTTCCAAACCTTGTTTCCTTTTCTACTCAATTACTCATATATCCTCCACTGTTACACTAGAAGATTCCCGTCATAAGAACAACTGCTACAAGACAGTTCAGTATAGTCTAAAATGCCAAATGCCTTAATGAAAATGTCCATAAGGACTTAACTCTGCATTGCATCCTCACTACAACACTTCTCAAAGAGTCTTAGTCCAGTTTAGCTGTATTGGCTGTTCTTCCCTCCCTATTCATAGATCCTCCTAAAGAACACTACCACCACAATAGAAAAACAATTCCGGAAACAAAAGCCAGGATTGTTTTCATATCATTAATTCAAGAATTCTTTCCCTTTTCTTTGGCACCTGCTTAACTTCCAGATCCATCAGGAAAATTAGCTGAGCTATGTTTTTCTGGAGCTGTTGTATTGACAAGAGCACCAATGTATATTCAAATGAACCTGTAAATACACAAGTGTATATAAAACAAATACACCAAGTGTTGACTGAGGCCTGCAAAACCACAATTATTCAGATGATAGCACTGCTAGGTTGAAAGATTAGGCCCTATAAATGCTGCAGTGTGTGAAGGCCATGTTCTGTCTCCAACAAGTCTGTCAAACTGGCTGGCTCACACTGCCCTGTGTTGCAGTATTCTGTAACAACAGATCATTGGGAGTTACTTACCCTAAACAGAAAGGGGGAAACCTCTTCTGGCTGTCCAACATATGCAGTTGCTACCTAAAAGCAACTCCAGCAAAGAATTCTGATCCATTTTTCACATGTGCTCTCAAGAGAGCTTCACTTCCACTCACAGTTAACCTCAAGGACACACCTCTCTTACCTAATCAGCGTACAAAGGAGCCAGAACTTCATTCTATATTCCTTTGAAGTTAATTATCCTCATTACTTCTAAGAACAAAACTTGAGTTTACTAGAAGTCTCTTGTTACCCTCAAGTATTTTGACTTGCTCAATTATTTCTGAATTACAGAATACCTAAAACATTCCAAGAAATAGATGTTAAGACAGATCAAGTTCTCCTCACAAAGAACTACTCTTCTCCGTAGCACAGGGGCATAGAATATTTGTAATGTTGACATTTGTGATGTGGTAGACACCAAAATGTATACTTTGTACCACACAAACCTGTGCAGCAAGGACTCACACATACCTGACTGTTCACAGGGAACTGTAAAAGGAGCCATCCCATGTCAGAACTGCAAACCGAAATCAGGGCAGGGCAGCTAAATCCAGATCTTCATGAGTAACCCAAGTAATGGGATTGTACAAGAGCACTGTAGAAAATAATAGTGACGTAGGACAATTAGAAGTGATTTTCCATTAATTACAGATGAGGGCTTGTATTTTACTGGATTTTAACGCCATTGAAAAAAACCAAGTGCTCTGAAATACTAGCTTACACCAATCCTTGTCAAGCATTTACACAGTTCTGATAAACTGACCAATCAAAACTTGTATTATTCAAAAGCCTGCAATAAAATTATGGTAAAGAAAAGCCTAATATTTGCAAGAATAGAAATATTCCTTTTAATTCAGAACTTATCCCATGTCTAGAAGGGCATAATTATACCCATTGTCCCAGATAACCTGGGAAATTGCACACTTAGGTATTAAAGGAACATACAGATTTCTATATTTGTTTCTTCACTGGGAAATCAGTAAAGGGAAAAAACAGTAAAGCTGCTAAATCAATAACTACAAAAGCCATGTCTGAGGAATGCCTGTGCATTTGAGACAACATGCACATGCTCTTGTATCGAAGGCAGAACCTGAAGTTGTGCTTAAGCCTAAATCCAGAGATGTTTGACGTTTCTGTCCAAGCATATTCTTCAACACTGAAAACTGACATATATTCAGCCATGTTACTGGAGATTAATACTATAGTTGTACATTCTTTTTTCTAGAAATACAGGAAAAGGTACTTAAAATAAGCAGTTAAATGTGTGAAAAGGAAAACACCACATGAAAATAGCTTCCATGTGTTTTCATGATTTTTCATTACCAGTTTAGGATCTAATGTGCCTTTACCTGTGGTAGGTTCAGGAATGACTATTTCCCAGCATATAGCTGCAGGCCAGAACCTTTCCTCCTACATAATAATGCTTTTGGGATGGTTTATTACCAGTTTTGTAACACTCATGTTGATCATGTTGCTGTATTGGGTCTTTCTATTGTTCTCCCACACGTACATAAATCAACCTTTATTCTTGGGTGGACACAATTGCCCCCATTCCCTCAGGCTGCTTCATGACACATTGTCTTCTGTTCTGACATCTGCAAACACCCAAGATCTTCTGATTCCTCACCCATGACCTGTTCATCTGCATGCCAGTCTGCATCACCTGAGCATACCCATGGCGCACGTACATATTGCTGGTGCTTCCAGCAGCTTTTCAAAAGGAAAAAACATCCAGGTTAAGTGTGCATTGGAAGGTCTCTTAGTCAACACATAGATAACATTAAGCACCTGGTAATTTGTTTTGGTGAGTTAATAACATTTTCAAGGCATGTCATTCCTCCTCTATGACACCATCTGGATAAGGGAATTCGGGAGGGCTTGCAGATCTCGGATGCTGGATGCACACCCAGAGAGCATCCTGACTTTGTGTTGTTATCTGACCTCATAATTTAGTCCGTGCTGGGCAAAACAAACATATGAACAGCTCTCCAGACATGCAAGATGATGGAAGAAACAACACTCGGATCTGGATGAGCTGGGAACTGCAACACAGCCACACAGCGCCCCTGTGGACAAAGGCTACCCTAGCCTCTTTCAAGAGCCACTCATAACTCTGCAGGCTGCAGTCAGCAAAAAAAGAAATTAAAAGATTGAGAGCACCAATGCTATTACATAATTATTTTAAGTGGATGTTGATCATGGATTATAAGCTAGGTTTGGTTCAGCCACTCCCTGGCATTTTCACAAGTGTTTGCAGTAAAACAGACTTCCCAACCAGGAGAGACAGCATGCCAAATCATAAACTGTGGTGTTTTACTGCAAGCCACTGTTTGCTCTTGTGTCAGCACACTTGTACTTATTTTCTTAATATGCATTTTAATATGGGGCTTGCTATGCAAGTTGCATATTTTTTGCACGCAGCAGCAAAACCAGCTGATAATTTTACTGACTGGTGAGCTAAGTGATACAAGACACTAAAGATCAGAACAAATACTTGATTTTCATATTGTATTTCTTCCCACTGTACTTAGTTTAAGGCCAGCTGCGTCTGAATCCAGAAAAAAAATCCCTGCTAGTTAAGCCTTGGCCCTTGTTTGAAAATGCAGGAGAGTATCAGAATATAAGTAATACAACAGAAGCCACAGTTTAGTGTAACACTGCTGGGTCCTTGGTTTCACTATTCAGGGTCCCTAAACAGATGAAGAACATCAAGTATTACTTCTTTTTCTTCCTGCCCTTACTTCATGCAACCTCAGTCAAGGGACATAAGTAACACACCTGGTAAGCAGGTTCATAAAAGAAAGCAGAGGGCAGACACCACCAGCTCTATGTCACCCAGCCAGGGTGACAGCAAAGGTTATTTCCAGCAATGCAGGAACTGTGCAGCTGCAGAAACAAACTGCTCTACCTCACCACAGTGAGGTATACAAAGGCAGGTGTCCTTCCACTTGTTGCAGGACTGAATACGCACTGACTGCTGAGATTACGACTTATGCAGAGAAATAGAGTGGAATATTTATCTCTTCCCCTTCCCCCCCCACCTCATTTTCCCATTTCAGCTCCCTTGCTGTGCTTATCACTTTGATTTCTCAGTTCTCTAATCTTTGAAAAGCAAATGGAATCTAATAAAAATCTTCATTTAATCAGTGGTTCAGAATATTCCATCCTGCTGACAGAAGAACAATTTATCACATTATGCAGACAACAAAGCAACACAGAAGGACTAAAAATCAAAACAAATCCTCAGATGACCATGTGGCCTACACACATTTTTTGGAGTTCATTTGTTCTACTCTGGACACTGGCAGAGAGTTGTTTTCCAGGACACCCACTCTTTTTTGGTATGGTGGAATTAAACAATTAGCTCAACCGCCACCATATTTAACGTTTGTTTTAGTAAGCAGAAGAAACCTTTCACAAAGGGTTACTACTGAGTAGCATTGAGCTTCCCTCCTACAACTGCAGTCAATACTCCTTCTTTCTTCCTCTCTCTTCTCCCCCTTTTTTATTTCCAAGTTTAAACAAATGCCTTCAGCCTACTTGCTGCAACAGGCAGCTGTTTTTGGCAAACAAAGCTACTAAAGAGCATTTTAAATTGCACTAAAGAGCACTGTCAACCACTTGTGACTTATGGATCAATAACTCTGTCAAGATATCAAAGAACATACATGTTCATAGTCTTAAAGGAAGTGTTGAAGACAAAATCACTCCCTTGATAAAAGCAAAACTGCCTGATTATGCAAGTTGTCTCCAATACAGACATTGTATATTCTTTGGAGGCTAAGGCGGCAGGGGACGTCCACATACATTCCTCTAAAAGCCCACTCCCACTGTCTGGGAGGGAATGTGTGTTGCTAGGACATTCTTCAGGCTTCTGAGAGTCAGCATCATCTGCAGCCTACTACCACAAACTGCAGAAGAATGACAAGCATCTCAGTAGAAGCCTCTGTGTGTGCGTGTGTACGCACACGCATGTCTGGAAATGTGAATGTAGCCAGCCTGATGTTATTGGAGATCCGGGCCAGAGTTCCCAAAACATTCAGGACCCATTTATTTTTCCTAGGAATAGAATCATACATGGCCTGGAAGTAGTAAGAGCAATGAAAACCATTTCTCTACATCCACAGTAGGCGGGTTACCGTCTCAAATAGGTCATGGGAGCCTAAATTCAAAGGCTGGGGCTTTGTGCAGAAATACAAACCCACTTCACAGCAAGCATAATTTCAACACCTTTCCCCAAAGGCATTTAGTTTGATAACTATGTTATTGAGAGCACTAACCAACTTCCAAAACTAGAACCACGCGTGACTGTTCATATTCTGTGGCAACCCTGCGAGCTCCGCAGAACTGAACGTGCCGTGGGACCTTGGAGCTGTTTATACCGCGAACCCAGCACAGGCAATCCCTGTCATTTCACATTAAGCACAAGCACTGCTTTGTGCTCAAGGAAATGCTTTCTGCAGAAAGAGGACAGCGGTGCAATGCAAACGCCACAGTTCCGTCCTTTATACAACAAGCTTTCTCCAGTACGGTGGAAAGAGATAACACACAAACAGAAGATCAATGATTGCTCCCAAGCACTTCATTTACATCCCAGTAGGATTTGCATACTCCAGAGTGCTTAGGCTACCCGCTGAACACACGGTAACACAACAAAACGTACCACCCCTGTTCCGAGCGGGCAGGGTCTCCTTGGCACTATGGCTGCTCCGTGACCCGCACAGATGAACACCCCTAAAGCAAGGGTGATTCCAGCAGCCTTTTGTCACAAGCCCAGGCACCCTCTTGGCGCAGCAGACCCGACTACTGCTGCGAATGACAGTATCTGATCCACAGAGGGCATCAAGTGCATCCCCACCTTTTCGTTCGACTCCCCTGCTCACGCTAGTTTTGGCTAAACATCACGGTGGGTGTGAGTCACCGCCTTGTCGCAATCGCTGATCACAGTTAATGAGCTAGGAAGAAAAGAACTTGCAACAACTCTCTGCTGAACGCAGCACCTTGTTCATGACCCGAGACAACTCTGAAGGCTCAGACCAACAATACAATTACAGGATATTGAAAGTTGTCCCACATTTTTGCTTGGCATAAGCACACGAATATGATTTAGCTACAGCCTTGCCAACTGATCTTGAAGTGTTTATCCCGTTCCAATGTTTTTTTCACCTCCGTGCTGGTTTTGTTGCACACACTTATGACATACAAACTTCTGGAGTTTCCTAATCATCGATTCTGGCACTGTACCTTATATTTCGCAAAAATCTCTGCGAATAGGACATGCTGCAAGATGCAAGAAGGATTTCAAGCTGGGCAATGAAAAAGTTCATCATGAGCTACACTCTCCCTGTGAATGGCTTATGGCTGGAGCAGGGCATATTCATAGAACCCATGGCTGCTATTTCTCTTAAAAAGTTCAGCTAGCTAACAAACGTTGGGGTTTTTTTAATTAGTGCTTCTTAGGGCTTAACTAATATCCAATGATAATTAAAAATAAAGGAGATGACACACAAAGCTTAATGAACATATATGCAACTCATTGTTTATACAGCCTACATTTAGGGGCTTTTCATCATCTTCTCAGTGTACGTGGTAGCTAAGAAATCGCCCCAAATCCTTGTGTTGCAAAGCTGATGTGTTATCAATGACAAATGCTGTAGCTCCAATCTGCCAGCTGGCATGACTGTACAATAGAGTACTGAGAACTTGGATCACTGCATAGGAACAGGAAGGGCTATCTTTAAGTCTTATTCCCATTCCAGGTTGGGAATCCATACAGACCTCTGCGGCGGGATGTGATTTCACACCCCACGTGATAGGCACAGGCCTGTGTGGAGATGTGTGATGCAGAACTCCCTCCTTTGCAAATTCTCTCACCGTGACATCAATGAGGGCAGCAACTGCAACTCTACAACAGGGTTTGATTACAATCAAGTCTAAACACTCATGTGCTGCAGCAATAGCAACCACAGGGTTTGACTTCTCCTAGCCACAGTATTCAGACATGACTGGAATATGTGGCACACACAGCAGCATCTGAAGTGTGTTAAGTGTGACACCCTGTGATAAGTGACACATCATAGCTCAATAAGCTCATGGATCAATCAGGAGTTGTGTTCACCTAGCATCAAATGGATCTGGCTTATAAAAACATCCAGCTACCACATCCCTAGCCATGACACTCACATCCAAAATCAGGCACATCAGCTCGGGCGCAGCATTACAAAAAGAATTATGATCTGGCCATCTATAAATGCCAAGCACTGGTTCAGTTTCCCCATCCCCACTGCAATAGTCTCTCAAACATTCCCAGTCTTGGAGAGCATTCCCTCTTTTGGTGACTGGCAGCTGCTGTTCAGACCGTTAGAACCAGCACACCTGAGTTGTTCTGCATTGCTAAAGGTAGGTCAGCAGCCCAGGCCCCACGTTCTCCACACCCTGCTCTCCAAGGGTGGATGGACTATGGCAGTGCTCGACTGCCCTGACTTCCATCAGTAGCTCGGCAGCAGCTCCTGCATTTCCGAGATCTCTCTTGCTGATACACAAGGAACGGTCACAGATTTGCATAACGCATTCCAGCAAGTTCAACTGGATACAATAGTGTAACAGAATACCATGGAGGGTGGTAATACAGGGACACAAAAGAGCTACATACCACCCAGAGGAACAATTCCAATTCTTTTGGTAGCTAAAAGAAAAAAGAATTGTGCATACACGTTTCCAGGTGATAACTGCATAAAGCCAACACTGTCAGCGACAGTTTAATTTGCTAATAAATCCCAGGTAGCCATGTAGTATCTGAATAATTTGTGTCTCAAATACTCTTGAAGGTCAGATTAATTCAAGTGGTATTTGTTGTCTCAGAGTTACTTTTGTTCCTGTGTAGCTGGTGGAGATGTGCCCTGCACCTTCATCCATTAACTCCACTATTCTGACCCACAAATTTCATTCTCATGTTTTTGGGAATGGCTTGTGGCATCACTTACATTTGCCAAACCATTGCACCATTTTTTAGTTTATTTTTAATAAAATTGTCCTTAATTCAAAGGGAATCAAAGTAACTCAAGAGGTCATTTCCTACACTGTAATATTTCACCAGATAAGCATAGCTGGAAACTCAGTTTTCCACGCAAAGTGCACACCTAAGTTGTGGATGTGGCCGACTCCCTAATGCTCCTTAATTCTTAGCATCTGAGTCTACTGTCCATAATTCTCACTCTAATTTTCAATTCTTCCTGTCCCCACTTGTCATTCATGTGTCAAGAGGAAAGGTACAGTGTAACTCCCAAACGCTACAAAACCTCTTAGAAGACAAACCACTTTTGCAGTTCAAACATCTTCTACATTGACACAAACACAAATCTCGGAAGAAAAAAATAATCCATCCGTGTAGTATTTTAGTGGCAAACTTCAGACAGTTAAAAATACAGCATTCATAACGTTCTGAGTCTATTATTCATGCCACTTTTGTCTGGTGAAACCAAGAGGGATACAGTTTCCATGCCTAGATGGCCAGTGTTTGGAGGTTCTTCATAATTTTAAGGCAGATGACTTTCTGCTCAGTATGCCAACTTCGGAACAGAAAGTCCCCAGGTAGTTATTACAGACAAACCTTAAACCTTATGTATTTAAGAACTTGACTTGTTATTGGATTAGTTGGGATTTGGAATATCACAGCAAACAAGCCTGTAGGGAACATTACCAGAAGCTGCAGGCAGGACTGCAAGAAGAGCAATCATCAAGCGTCACTCATTAGATACTGGAACACACCCTATAAAGAAAATTTTCCTTAGTTAAATCTTGTGAAATATAACCCTCTGACAGAAGCAATGAGAAACCCCTGTGACAGACTCAGTCTGTAATTGCCTTCTTGTTTCTCCATTTGGAAGAGAAAGCTTTTTGGCTCTAGTTTCCTGATGATAATTGTACCAATTTATCAGTGAGAAAAGGAACAACACTGATAAATAATACAGAAATATCACAGCACCTTCCAGTTCTTCTGCCTTCTCTTCTTTTTTTCCCCCCCATCAGCTCCCTCATTTTCTTGGAATCCCTTTCCCCAGTATACTAATTAGAGAGCAGAACAGGTATATACCCGAGAGCAAACGTGTATTACTACCACCAAGTAGTTAAAGGAATGTTTTACAAAGCCCAAGATGAACAATAGAGCAGTGAAATGCATTTTGCCCCCTTGTATGAATAAGGCACAGCAGAGTGGCTTTATTTACAAGCAGAAATTGATTCCAGGGGATCTCTGTTTCAGAAACAATCAGTGCCACAATCACCTCTGCCTATCAGGGGATCCAATTGCAGGAAAGGGTTTCTTAGTGACTGCAGTCCTAGGTGTGGTGAATATGGCACTCAGTCTTGGCAGAATTTAGCTTCCACACTCTCCAAGTCTCTGCTTGGGTAGTTTTACATCTACAGGGTAAAAAAATCTGTCAAGTTTGACATATGCATGTATATTTTTTCAATAAACAATTCCACTATCAAATGCCAAAATCATGCTTTTCACAATAGGGGTAGTAAAGCTTTACTGAGTCTTAACATTTTATATTTGCACATTGGCAAAGTAGGGTATTTTTCCTGATCTCCCTTTTCAGGCGGCCTATATACCATAGCCTATATATCAAGCGGCCTATATATCATTATGATTCCAAAAATGCATGGAAAAAATCTCAATTCAAGCTCAAGAGAGAAAACAGTGTAACATGCTCTAAGACAGGATTTTAGGATGCAAAGCAAATAACAATAGATGGCACTATCACTTTCTTCTCTAATTAATACTTATGATCTATGTATATTTATGATAACATTCAGGACAAAAAGATTTAGGTTTTTCATGCACTTATAGCATTTCTACTGCTACACAAAGCACTTGCATCATCTTTGATAAAGGATTATAGAGTTTACTTAAACATAGCTCAAGAAAACAAGTTTATGAAATGTAATTAATTCTTTTGAAAACAAACTTGTGTTGAACAGCAGAAACCAGCAGCAGACAGAAACATAACAGACCAGTTTTCAACAGCAAAGCAGAGGAGAGGCAAAAAGATAGTCAAAACATTTAATGTTTGACTGATATTGAACTGAAAAGGAGCTTAAGTTACAGCATTCACCTAAGTGTTCAAGCAGCCTTCCTGGCACAAGCCCAAATCGAAGGAAGAACCACCTGACACAGAGCTGGAAGGCTTTGCCTCTCCTCATTAAAGACTCACATTTCCCGTTCTACTGAAAGCAGCACCTAGAAGTGCATTCCTCAGTGCTGATGTTAGAGATAGGAGTTGGCATCGCTTTGGTGAACATCCCTAAAAATATAAATCTAACTGACACATTAAACTACAAGGGAAGAACTGCAAGTTGCAGAAGTTATTTTGGGAAATAAACTGCCAAGCACCAGAAAACACTGCCCAGTGACAGGACAAAATGCCAGGGTAGAGAGGAGACCCAGTATTTGTAACATGTCTGCAGTGGATATTACGACACAAGTGCCAATAACCAGACACGCTACGCTTGATTTCAGATCAAATTCACAAAATTCATCAAGATCTCCAAAATACCCTGAAACACACTTCATTTTTCATTGCTCCTTAAGGACAAAATAAATGCACACTCCTCATTCCCTAAAAAGCCACCGCCCCAATACTCACCCATTTGACCCAATGTCATTTCACAGATCATTTCTTGCATTCCTGCTGCTTGTGCATTTTTAACAATACCTGATGTATATTGTCACCAGGTTCTTTTTCCCTAAAAGCATGATTGTGTTAGTGTCAGTTCAAAAAAAAGTTACGTCAGAATATAAGCATTTTCATAACTTCTGAGTGACTTTTAAATACACCTGTACTTCCACAGAACCATAGCTGTCCCATTGCACCTTTGCTCTCCAGAAGCATGCTGTAGTTTATGAACTAGTTGGCAAGTCTGAAAGCAGACCACATCCACAAAGATGCACAAGCGCTTTTTGAATCCAATGATAAGACACCATTCCATGAAATAAGCAATGCTCATTACAAAGTCTCAGATTCACAGAGACTTGGCTTTACAATCCATGGGGAAGTGCCTGTAGCTACTCTTTCAATCAGTTCAGTATTTCTTTATAAGCAAACCAATCAGCCTTTTCATATTTATGCTCCCCTGCTGCTTTGGGATCATCCCAGCTAGGTATCGTCTGCCCTGAGATGGGAGGCAACAGCAATTTTGCCTACCTACCAAAGCTATTCCTCTTCTTGTGTTCTTCCCATTGGATAATGAAAACTTGCCTGAGTTGGCTGCTCTCACTGGGGCCCTGCCAGTTCCATCCCAGGCACAGAGAACTCTGTATGCAGCTGTTTCCAAGGTAGGGCTCAACAGACCAAAGGGAGGTGTCCCCAAGCTGCTTCCAGTGGTGAGTGAGAACTGTTCTGTCAGGCACAGCAGAGGTCAACACATTAAGAACATCCCCACCATCACCAGGGTTACCACTTACCCTTCCTCCTCATTTCAACACCCAGAACAGGTTCTAGAGGCTCACAGCTTCAAAATTTATTTTCCTGCTCTGTCAAATCAAATCCATCAGTGTTCTTTAAAATCTATAGCCCCTTTCATTCTCCAAGCTGAATTTTGTTTGTCCTTCCCAAGCTGGCCTCTTGAAGCCTTTTCCCCAATATTGGCATAATGAAGACAGCAGAAAGCAAGTGTTACGTGATACATGTGTCCATTGCATTACCTGGTGCAAAAGAGCACTAGGGAACCTACTCCAGTTTACAATTTGATCTTGAACTTGAAAATGTTCCTAATTTTAATGAAAAACTAACTCTAGTAAGAGCAAAGGAACCAGCCAGGAGAGGTGAACTAATTCACCCCAAAATTATATCATCAGTTGGAGTTACTCCATTTCTAAGCCACTGACTTACACTACAGAAATCACAAAAAGCACAGCCTTTCTTGAAAATTACTCTGCAAACAGAGCTAGCATGTTACCATGATTTTGATTCTGTTTTCATATGCCCAGGTATGGAAAGCTCCATAATATGGTAGCACCAAGCCTACTGGCTGCAAGTTCAAACCTGCTTTTTGTCAGTACTCACAGCTGGAAAAAACATCAGCTGTGCAGCTCCACCTGTGCCAAATATATTTCATAAGCAAGCTAGACAAAATGCAAGACAACCATGGAAGTTTGGTAGTCTAATTACTAGAGCCAATCTCTTATTGTGCCTCACTGCAGAAAAAAAAAGTTAAAAATTTAACCATAGAGCCCCATAAAGAAACACTGGTCTCTGTGACAGTGTCTCGGAATTCTGTAAAATTACTTAGGAGACGCACAGGAACGCGTAGATATGTATCAAAAGACATGTCTCAAGGCAGTGTAACAAAATAAGGGGGGGGGGGGGG
>NW_024581035.1:291443-309102 GCF_017639235.1 Corvus kubaryi
CCCCAGGGGGGGGGGGGTAACATCAGTGTAATCTCATAGCTCTTCAAGCAAAAAAAAAAAAAAAAAAAACAACTCCATTACCTAGTACTTGAACTCAGATACAACCTAAATTCAGCCCTTGCCCATTAAAGTACATGTAGCTATTGGCTGGGAAATTTAAAATTTTTACCATAAGAGAACAGAAGAGCAGCAATAAACACCAGCATCTCATCTGTTCCATTGGCTCATTTTATAATAGAAATAGGGCTTCACTCATACACATCACATTCATAACTTGGTGCCCATTAGCAACATCATACAGTACATGTGTAAAGCAATAATGTAATTTTAGATCACAACTTTCTCCGCCTCAAATATATACACACAAGAAAGAAGGATGTACTAAAGCAGTACACACTTAAGTAACTCAACTTATGTGACTGATGCCTAAAGCAAATAATACTTCTCTCCTCCTTGCTTCAACTCCACTGATTCAAACCTGATTTACAGGCAGAATCCCATTAGAAAAAGAGGAGCTAACAAATGCCTACGTCATAGGGAAAAGAAAGCTACCCAGTGTCACAAAGCTGTGCTAGTGCTCACAGCAGAGGGGATGCAGTGTAACTCCACTAGAATGGGACATGTCCAACTACTTGATATTGTTTAGGTAAATACTACCGATATACATGTCTGTTTTAATGACAGTATCCCATGTATTCCACAATCTTTAGTGCATTAAAGGATTGCAAGGAAAGAAACTATAAGGAGACAACTCTTTTTGAGATGAGTTTCACTGTTTTTAACAACTAAAAAGAAAATGCTTGGTACAGGAGAACAGCACAAGTAGTTCATCCATCTGCAGGTTTAGGCACACACCTCACTGATCTACAGCGCTGCGTTCCCCACTTCCCATCTCTGCCATGCTCCTTTTCCCGTTTATAACAAATGTCACACTGGTAAACCCCATTTGAGACAAACTGAAGTGTTTCTTATGACACCTGGCATTGACTTCATACATGAAGCGCACAGATGACACAAGAACACAAGAAGGCCATTGCTACTTCTCCCTTACCAGTACCCACTAAGCAGAAACTGCTACTGTGCTTACTCACCACAGCCTACTAACAGACAGATGATCATCATTCACAGAGGAAGTTGCATCCACTTCTGCTGCACTGTGTTATGCACATTCATTGCCTGTCACTCAGCAATTGTCCAAAATACATGTTTACCTGTCAAACGTGCACACCATGTTCCTAAAGAAACCCCACACAGCGGCGTTACCTCTCATTGTGTTGCAAAACTTGAATCCCAGAACTGCCTTTCACACCTGTAACAAAGTGCTTTCATGAAAGACTTGGTTAGTTTTTGCCTTTTTTTCCCTTATATTTAGGTTTGCATTCGTAATTTGGGATCTGCAGTAGGCTATGAAGGAAAAGGCTTTCAATCAAACTCACCTGGAAAACAGCTGTAGGTGAATTCAGCAGATGGGCTCAGACCAGAAAGGGATTTAAGAGGATCTGCTTCCCAGATGTAAGCAGTCATGCTTCCATTTGCAGTGACGAATGACGCCTGAACCAGACTGTGTATTGCTGCAGTTGCCATAGGAAAGGGACTTGCTCATACATAGCTTTAAATTTTATATACAGCGCACCAAGCAGAGCATAAGCAAACAACAATGCAGCCATACCAACAAAAAAGAAAGGTACGTTTAAAAGGAAAAGAATAAATGAAGAAAACAATGCAGTATCATTTTCTGTTATGGTTCCCCTCCTGTGGAGGGCTTGGTCTTTGTGCTATTTTAATGCTCAGCTACCGTTTTCCAAAAGCACTTGAATGAACACTGAAGGACAAAGATGTCGTTCTGGAAGATGCAGCTTTTTGCAGCAAGGTAGACCTGAGATCTTGATTCTGTTGATTCAGTGTCTCTTCAGATGAGCGATAGGAAACATCTGTCAGCAACTTCCTGACTTCATCGGTACTGCCAAAGCAAGGAGGTCGACAGCATCTGAGTGGAACCCATGGACAGCTCATATCCTCGCTACTGATGATACAACCAGGACAGGATACACTGTTAAATGAGCTACAAAAGCTCTCATATCCCAATTCACAGGCTGAAGTCTGCTTCAACTTCCTAAACTTTGCTTTTGAAGGAAAACTAGAGGGTGACTTCCAGCTGCTTTATTGTTTGGATGACCCAGATCATGTTTTTGAACACATTTGCTCAGCTGAGCGATGAACTGGCTTCTTTGGGAAAAATAATTATGCAGAGCATTAAGACCGATTATAAGACACCTCCTTTCATTTCTGAATTCAGAGAAGTCCTGCAATGTTAAAAAAAACTGGTCATGAAGATCAAAGGAGAAGGGAAGGCAATTAGCAGATTGTTTCTTTTGAAGAGGGATAAGTGCCAGTTTCCCAGCTTTTGTTGATAAGAACAAGTGACAGCCATTTTTTAAGGGGCTCTTAGGAAACTACTGCAAATCACAGGGACATCAGTTTGAGCCTTGTGAAATATTTCTGCTTACTTTAAAATCGGAATTTGTGGAAAATATTTGCCTATTACAGTGAGGCAGGAAACTCAATATTCTAATTAACAGAGATAAAGAAAAAACATCAAAGAAAGGACAGTGCAGTCTGCACAGAGTAAGTTTGGAAAGGTGACACTAAAGAAAGGACAAATTAGGTGTTGACTGCTACTTTTCACTGAAACCCAAGAAAACCAAATATAGTGAATCCTATACCCAGTCCATCTTGCTTGCAGTACAGAAAGTTTGATGTGGAAGGTCCCACTTCCAACTGCAGATGCAAATAGCAATGAGCCAGACAAGAAGGTCTTAGCTGATTTTACACATTCTATAAAGCAGCAAAAGCTCTTCAGTCATCATTGAAAAAGAAAGAGCTGCAAAGGCATGTACTGACTAAACACAGGTATTACGGTGATAAACCAGGAGAAGATGCACAACCAGAAACAGCTGACAAAAAAAATCTTGTTTGGGATGGCAAACACCAAGTTGTGGCTAAGGCGTACCGGGTGGTAAAGCAAACAAAGACATTACTGGGTACCACACAGGGAAGTTTTCTGGGTGCACAAAATCCCATCTAACCAGGAACAGGAGAGTTGTAGCTTGTGCTGTTGCTGCACTCTCTCCTCAGCACCATCAGATGAATGACACCACAGCCAGAAGGAAATCTTGGCTAAGTTTCAGGCTATACTCAAAGGATTCAAAAATGTATTCAGCCAAACTAAAACACAGCTGATTCTGTAAGACAATATGCAAGCTGAAGCAGAAATACAACTACCTCTTACTAGGTAAATGGTCTGTCTTCAAATATATGACAGAAATGAAGTTCCTAATTATCCTTTTGAGTTTAATCTCCAAGAAGAAACTTGTGGATATACTGGATCCAAAATGAATAAGAATATAGGTGAATTCATTATGCAAGAATGGAAATGGTAATGCAGAAGACAAAGACGAAGCTGGCATTTGCAATCTCAGGCACTGAAAACCAGCACACATTAGAAAAGACTGTTTTGGATTTCAGTTAAACACAGAACTACGTAACAAAAGCAGATACTAGAATTCATGATACTGTGTGGGATAGAGAATGGTACAGAATATTGAAAGTGTTATGAAAACAAAAGCTGCTGTTAATGCTGCTAACTTCCAAAGTAATGATTTCACCTATAACTAAAGCTCAAAAAACACAGGTCACAAGGGTTGTGGGAGATGCAGTACAAGGGTTTCATACAGGGCTTCTCAAAAAGAACCCCAAACAAATGCTTAAAAAAATCCAAACCACACATTTCAAAAAAACCAACTAGTTACCCAACACAAAAACTCACTCCAAAAAAACCCCAAACCAACAAAAAGAAAATCAGTCCAATTTCAGTCACATTGCTACTTTGTCCATGAAGTTGTTATTCAGGGCATAGTCCTTCCTTACTTATTTGTATAGACTTTTCGTGTACCGTAAGGAAAGGCAGCTTTTCAGTTAGGTCACCAGGGAAGAGCAGCTTGTGCTGCAACTTCACAAAAAGCACTGCTGCATTGAGAAGGATCACAGATCCAACGTTCCACTCTCAGATTATCTGCCTAACGCAAAGAGCAGCATCAACACCAAACCAGGGCCTCATACCACAGACCGCTGTGGGACAGGTGAGGTGCCAGGGCCAGATTTTTGACTTTGATTACGGGACCATTTGTGAGAATAGAAAAGGAAAAAAGAGAGAGGGCATTAAATTTGATGTCTTTACCTTAGGAATGGCTAGCACCCTTTGCAGCAAGAGAAGTACATGCAGTGGTAGAAAGGAGCCCAGTCCTTGATATCTGAGACTGACTGCTCAAGTGGCTTGGAAGATCATAGCCTGATCCATCCCCTTCAAGCTGCTGTTCTCTTCATTCCTATTCTTCTCCCAGACCATCACAGTTCTGTCAAAAAACATCTGATGTACGAGTTGCCAAATACATACCCTTTTTATTTAATATAAAAAGTCATGCAGGCTTGTTTTGGGGAAACAATCTATCCTGTCACAAAAAAACCAGACCAAAACAAAAAAACCCATGTAACTTGTTCCCAGCAGTGCTTCTCTCCTCTGGCACACACAGTAACTGTGGAAAGCAGGCAGGGACATAAATCAAGGGCTGTTCCAACTTGGCACTACAGACTCCCAACGCAAGCACATTATCCCATAGCACTGAAAGCAAAGGTGATGTTCTGAGGAGCCTGAACATTAAATACATCATCTGCATCAAGTTTAATTCAAATAGCTCCTTCACCAAAAAATCTCAACCATGTTACTGGTAGCTGTGAACAACACTTGCATTGTGTTGTTTTGAAGTATTAATAGCAACATGGCTGAAAATGCACCTAAAATTCCCAGTTTATGAAAACGTCATACAAGATCTCCAACTCCAGGGCTATTCTAAAAGTAGTACATTTGACAAGGGAAATCCAAAGAAATATACCTATGGACACCTGGTCAATATGCAGCTGTTAATCCAGCTTCAGTTCCGGTGTTACCTTCTCCTTACAAATGAATTCAGAGCAACATTGGGTTTGGAGGCCCACACTAGAACTGCCCAGATATGAAAGCTGCAATAGATAATAAAAAATTTAGCACCCCACTTATGTTGTAGGGCCTGCACACCTACAGGATCCATATAATTTGCGTCTGTTGCTGAAAGTGGTCTTTTCAGTTTAGGTATCTGGTTTAAGGATCAGTAGACAATTAACAATTGATAAGCAGCTCAAATAGCTCACTTGATATCTCTGTCTCTGAGCACACTCCCACACCGTCAGTGTCTCAGTTGACTCTCTCAGCTACACTGCACAACAACTCCAAATCAAAACAGGAGCAGCTGCACTAACAATGTCAATAAGAAAACTGCTTCAGTGCTGCCTTAAAAAAATACAATCAAATAAATCAGCATTTATTGGCTACATTTCCATGAACCTTGAAGCCTTAACACATTCTCTTATAAACAAGTTATTAGCAGTAGATGGTGTTCTGCAATGCTTGTGAATTGCTGCTTAACTGCATTTTAATAATTGAGAATGGAAAATTTTATCACTTTGCGCTAGAACCTTGTCAGGATGAAATGCTGGGGAGCCAAAATTTGCTTTAGTGTGGTGTTTTATTTTAGTATGAGAAAGAATTCTGGCCCTTTAGTTTCTTCTAATTGAATTATTTAAACTATCTAATAGGCTTTTTAATTTTTTAAGGGCAATGCACAAGGTAAGAAGCAACTTGGTAAAAAAAGGCTAAGTCAGTTGCTACATAAATCGCATCAGGGACAAATCCAAAGGCAATGTGTGCATCCATCAGAGTCGCAGCTCAGGAAACATCACACTGCGGTGTGCCAAGCAGCTTGGAGGCCATGGCATCTCCTACACACACCTCTTCCTTTTTCCACAGGGCAATCAGGGTGTCTCACTCACCAGAAGCATGCAGCTTTGTGGAACCTCAGGATCACATTTCTCGAGAAGAGGTTTAGAACCAGCTCTCCCAACTGACAGTGGTAAAGCGCACAAATTGCCCCTGCTGCATAATTTTTTTATCTCTTCACTCATCACCACTTCAGAAAATTAAAATGCAAACGGTATTGTTGTCAGTGATCAAAACCACCAAGAAATTACAATTGAAAAACACAATCTGTTCTGTTAAGATTGCTCTAAACACATACCCACTTGGCATCTCCCATTTGTTTTCCCTTCTGCAAGCCACACACATTTTCCCTATGAATCTTCCTATTTGAAAAGGCAAGAGCCATCCCTTTTAGGAAATAAACTAGAAAAAAGTAATGCTTGGATTAACCAGGCCTTACTGGCCTTCCTTCGTGAATAAACAAGGAGCTTTTCCAGAACTGTGAGAGAAACGCATTCTATAAAATGAATGTGTTTCTTTGTTGTCAGACAAAAAAAAAAATCCAGCACAGAATGAAGGCACTTTGTTCTAGGCTACTTGCACTTCGCAGGGGTTTTAAATCCTGAACTTCTGGAGAGAGGAATTAACCCTGCCAGACAAAGGAGCCTCAACACTCACACACAAGTCTCAAAAATTACACTGAAATCAACTACATGGAGCACCTTTGCCTTGCTGAAACTCCTGACATGGAGTGGATTTAACCAAAATATTATTTATTTTCCCCCTTGTAGCTTTGGAGCTTTAAGAAAACTCAGCCTTTTGCCTTTTTTTTTTTCCCCCTCACCTGAAATAAAGTGGGAAGGTGTTAAAAGTAAAGAAACCAGTTATACTAATTGTTTCGGACCCTAGGTAAGAACAATGGAAGGCAGAGTAAAAAGAAAACACAAGAATGTTTAGGCTGCCTCTGTCATTAATAGCTTTTATGATATTTCCTAATGTAAGTGAAGTTGCTTATTAGTCCTTTTTTCTCCCCTAGAGTCTTCAGAAAAAAAAAAACTGTTGAAACGAACCTCTCACACAACTGCAAACAAAATTTTTTCTGTGAATATTTCTGTTTCAAAATAGAGCTGTGGTAGAGAGAGGCACCACCATCTCTGAGATAAAAAAACTGCTCAGCAGAAGGTGCTTTTCATGAAGTAGTGAAAAGAGGAGTGCTCGGCTCTTCCTATATCAGGTCCCATGGCTACAAACCAGCTGTGATTCATGGAGCAACACTAACTTCCAGTGAGGGTTTACTCCCAAATGAAATCGGAAGGCCCACTCCAAGGACAGCCAGCAGGATACACAGGAACGTACTCCAGGGTTAGTCAATAGTACTCTTTCCATAGCCTCACCCTCTACCTCCACGCTTGACATGGATTTTCAGGAGCCCTTCTTGGGGAGGAGTAGTTGGGGTGGGTGGCAGGGGGGAGGAATGATGAAATATCATCCTGTTCTACTAGAACCTCCTGTTACTCAGATGTTCCCATCATCATCTAAGGACCAGAAACCAAAATCCCAGCCTATACTTAGTGCTTGAATCACAAGCATCAGTCAAATGATTAGACAGTAAGAGAAATGCATCAGTGAATATCAGGATGGACCAGCTTCTCAAAAACTTCATCTCCTATTTAATTCATATTATTCAGAGCTTGACACATTTTTACTCCTAATAAAATAGTACTGCTGACACACCAGGCCTTATGAAACTCTTCTTTCATAATCACACAGTTGTGATAAATACAACAGAGAAAAAAGACCAACTGATTCTGTATCAGGAATTGGAAACTTATTCATAGGCAGTGCTATAAAAAATAGATTCTGCAAGTTACAGGGACTAAGTACAGCATTCTATACATAACAGTTCTTCAGCTAATAAGCTATTTTCGGACTATGCTGGTCAAAGTTTAAATATGAATAAAGGTGTCCACTGAGATATGATTGATTAAAAATCTATTTGTCAAATCAGGTGAGACTTCCAGATGTGTGTGTGCTAGAAAAGCCACAGACCAGAAAGCATCAGGTAACCCTAAATAATACCAATTTCTATTGAGAAAAACATGCAGCTTTCCTTTCCCACTTGTATCTGCAGGTGCTCTTTTCCAGGGGCCATTCACTACACAACTTTCTTCTTGGGATCCAAGTTTCCTGTTTACTGACCATGAACCCTGAAGAACAATTCTTGGGTTCTGGCCACTGACCATTTTTAAACGCACAGTTAAAAACAGCATTGGCAAATCGTCATGAACTCTGGTTACAGCTGAGAACATTCAACTCCCCATTACACAGGGGCATCTATATCAGCAACAGGCTGAGACTCTGGCTAGGAATTCTGGGCTGATGCTGAGCACACCAGAGCTAGGCTCAGTACATGCTCATAGTGTTGTTGCCAGAAGACACTTGCACAATGTGAACAGTTGATATGGCCTCTACACAACTAGTAAGAGACCATGAGTTAGCTTGGATTGAATGAGTTGGAAGAACACAAGTGAGCTTTCCCTACAGTTCAAGCAATTTATCAATTCAAGAAATAAATATTGCATATTTTCTGTGGTTGCCTGTTTCTAAATGTGCGATGCCCAGAGGATTACACTTTTACTTACACAAGTAGAAGCTTGCCATCCTCATTCCCTTCTTAGTTACCTTTTAGAACCTACGTACCATGTTCTATACTATGTATTGTTATCTGTAATATTCCATGTACACAGACAGAAGTGCTTGTGCATAGAATATTACCAATATAGCCCCCCCTTTGGAATGACAGTCATTTTCCTAACCAAGAGGATGAAGTAGTAGAAATAACAAGATGTTATTTTTAACTACAATGCTAACTCCTATTCCTCAGCAGCCTTCCTTCCATCTGAGTTAGTCTGGAACAGATTAGATCTTACAAACGTAGCTAGCGCATGTTTGCTGTGGAGCACTAACAGCGCAGCAAGCTCTTCGGGCCTCCTTTATTTGCTTCTTCCAATGTCAGAAAAGAATGTACACAACACAGGAAATCACTTGTTACATGCACATCAGGGCATTATGAGTTTAATGCAAGAAAACCTGAAAAGATACCACTTTCTCAGACCATCTAACTTCCAGCTGGACATCCCCATAAGGATTGAGAGTTACGGAAACAAAATTTCCACAGAAGCATACGGCAGCATTAGCTCTGCAATGAAAGCCTATTTTTAGGCGATAGGAACTGTATCTGCTATTACTACAATGACAACATGAACAAGATGCAAGCCTATGAAACATGCTGCAGAAAAACAACAAACCAAAAAAGTAGTAAAAATAATTTAGACTTTTTAAAAAAAGTTTACATTGATCAAGTATTTTGTATATCAACAACTTGATCATACTGCCCCAAACCTTCAAGTCTTCTACACATGAACTAAGTATGCTTATTCCTCAAATCACATTTTCTGTTTAAAACTGAAGACATGCATCATACCTCTGCTTCTCTACAACTAATTAGTTATTTATAATTTGCTCTTATCTGCATTTTCAGATACTCCCAGAACCCAGACACTGCTTTGCTAAGATACAAAAACACAGTCAAGAAGAAATGCTTCTATTTTAGGGTTCAAATTCTACTTAGAGTAACACTGGCTATTTAATTACAGGGGAAACAACTTCCATTTAATTGTTACCTTGCAACTGCGTAAGTCCTTAATACCACATAATTGCAGAAATAAATACATGCAATTATGTCAGTGATTGCTGCTCATTGATATAAATTATGCATTAATCACAATCTTGACCTATCCCAAGTACCTCACATTGGACACCATGGCAAAGTTTGCAATTTAAATGGAGAAAATCCAATTGCAGAAAGGCAGCCCATAGGCTGGATAGAGTAACTTGAGGTCTTTGGAGTCACAGAATGGTTTGGGTTGGAGGGGACCTTTAAAGATCATCTCATTCCAAGCCCATGTCATGTGCAGGCACATCTTTTGCTAGATCAGGCTGCCCCAAGCCCCATCCCACCGGGCCTTGAACACTTCTAAGGACAGAGCATCAACAGCTCCCCTAAGCAGCCCATTTCATCACCTTCATAATAAAAAAAGTTCTTCCTTATATCCCATCTAAAACGATCCTCTTTTCAGTTTAAAACCATTGTTCCTTCTTCCCCATTCCCACAGCCAGCCTTCTCTGCACTGGAAGCACTGATACACGCTCCCCAGGGAAGAAGGAAGAACTCCATTTCCTATGCAAACAGTTTTTCTGAACACTAACAAGTCTTCCAGTTACTATTAATACAGACAGCACAGAAGAGCTTGCATACACATCATGATTGCTTGGAAGAAAAAGCCCAACGACACCAAATTGTGCTGTGAGACCTTGAGGAGTGACCTAGAGGCTGCTGCAATGCTGTGAGCAATTGTGCTACTCAGGCTGTTCAAATTAGGCTCTTCTTGCTGTGACAGCAGTTCCCAGGTGCATGCCTGACTGAGCTTTCAGGAGGGATGTATTTGTTGTTTCAGTATGGACCCTTTGGAAACAGCTAGGACTTCAGAATCCAAATGCATCATTTTTTCACTATCCTGCATGCTACCACTGGTGCTTACAAACAGAGGGCAGCTGTATCTATAATTGCCTATTAACTTGACTTACACTGGTTTTATAGTAATTCTACAAGAGTAAGAAAAGTTTCAGGACCTTAAATTGAGGTCAACAGCTCAGAAAGCTGACCAACACACAGTGGAGACAGAATAAAGCATCTTTTACTATTTGCATCTGGGATCAGACAGCAATTTCTCACACATGATATTTAATATATTCCACATAAACCTCTTCTCTATTTCCCCTAATTAACCAGTAATAGAATACAGTACACTACACGAAGGCCTACATCCCACAACACAATCACCTAGATCTGCCGTGTTCACCAGGCTACTCTTCCATACAAGAGCTGACACCTGCCTCCCCTTCTACCAACACAAGTGGTATTTGTAAATGTAACAGTTACTTCTGTCACCATGAATTGAACTCAAACTGAACATACTAGACAGCTGTGATTGTAGAAATAAAGAAATTAATACTTTTATACAATCACTTTGCAAATCAGAAACCTGTCTTAGATGAATACAGAGAAATGACTAAGCTGATCAATAAATATACAAGTCCAGTATCAGATCAGGGACTTAGAGCTGCCATATAGAAAATCAGGAGTTGTACTTTGGCTTTTAACTGATAGATTAATCTCTGCTAACAACTATAAAGAGTACAGTAAGTTACTCATTAAAATGAGATCTTACATCTCAGGTGTAATAACATCTCTACTCAATTTCTATGCACTAACATATCTGGGAATGCAAACATCCCAAACTCGGCCAGTACAGGGAAAAAAAAAATAATCCAACAGAAAACAAACAAAGTAGAAACAATTGAGTTTTATCACAATGAGTCACCTTTAGAGTTATCTTGCTCTTTCTCTTACCCTTACACCTCACCCTCCCAAAAAACCCCCATCCAATCTCCCAAACCCCAAGGAAAAAATTTACAATTAAATCTATGCAGTTCATCATACAGATAAAATGCCTTACTATAACTGTAGAGCTCACCTGTCTGAAGCAGTGCATCACTAAAACCCATAACTTTGTGCCCTGTGGTTATAACCTTGATGTTTTTCCCCCCTTGATCATAAAATTTGTCTGCAATTAAGCTAGATATATGGCTTCCCTTGTGGAAGAAAACTCCCTTTTACGAAGGGAGTGTCTCTGATCTGCCAATAGCAGGGGGGCAGCAGGAGTATACCCAAACATCTCAGGGGTCTCATCCCCGTTTCTCCCTGGATGTGGAACTCTGAGGGCAGCTCAGAGGCAGGCCCTCGGCACACTGCTTGCCCGGGGCTAGCAGCGTGCCCTCAGTCGGTGCCGGCAGCTCAGGCAGAGGCAGGAGCTCCCCAGGCTGCAGTTTCCGCGCCCCGGAGCCCCGGGTAACACTTGCTGCTCCATAGAGATAGCAGAGTGCATGACAAGCCCCATTTGCCCACGCCTAAGAAATGAAGTTGACTTTTTTTTCAGGCTCATCTTCTGCACGGTTGTACCTCTGGAATCAGCCTTGCCTCTGATAAACAAGATAATTCTCAGATAGTGACAGGGAAAGCCAAGCTTCATACCACAATATTCTGACATCTAGCAGCTTTAAAAGCAGCTTGTGGTCCCAGGAGGGGTCACCACCGTTCTAAAAACGGACCCTATTCAGGGGAGATAAACCCGAATCTGATAGCCTTCCATGGACAGGGAAAGGTAGAAGTTGATTGTCATTTCTGCTGAATTTCTGATTTAATTCTACATCTCTCTTTCCCACCAAACAGTGCCTAAAGATGGTGCTTTCCAACAGCTTGGGACTCTCAGCAACCCATTAGCACTTCCCCGGCCACTGTGGGACTTCCGTGGAGGGGACAGATGCATACTTGCCAACAGCAATGGGAGATTAGGAAGTTACTTCTATGGCATAAACAGTACTTCTTGTTTGCATGGGAAAAAGATGCAAAGTGGAGGTACATTATCCAGAAGAATCCCACGTTTAAGTGGAGCTTTTTGTACTACATGTGGCTGCCCTGCTCATCACAGCAGTAATTGTTTTTTAAATCTTTTTAGGACCACATCAAAAAATAACAATTAAAAACTATCATTGGTAGTTACAGGTCTAACAGCAAAACAGCTCAAGCCAAGAGCACATTAAACTTTTCCACTTAACTATATTGAAATCTAAGTCTCCATTTCATTAATTTCAAAGCACAGCAGGACCACAGGAAAGCTCTGTGCCACTAACTTGAGGGAATACCAAAACTTATCAATGTGTGTGGATCTAACATCACCTTTTTATTAGCAATATCTCCATTCCCTTCTTTAAAGGGGATATCGAGATAGCAGTATTTCAGGTAACTCCCAGAACTAGACCTGAAAAGGGAGATCTGTGCAGCAAAAAGCTGAAGTACAGTTTAAGAACGAAATGCAGGAGATAAGAGAACATCCCCTGGGGACTTACTCTGCTGTGTACTGGGTAACACCCATGAAAGCGCAGATTATGAATAGTCACATTCAAGTTTCCAAGATTATGAACAGTCACATTCAACATTTCCAAGTTACACCTTGGAAACTACAGCTTGATTTGCTTCCTTCCAACAGCTCTAAATCCTGGGAAGGGCAGGGCAACTGAGCTAGTCAGAGGTTTGTAGTAAAACCAACAGTGTACTAAAAACACTAACACTTAGAAAAAGAGCTTTAGAAGCCTTGCTGAGGTAAACAGAGACAACTTCTCTTTTTCTTTTTTTTTTTTTTTGGAGAGGGGAATGGAGCTTTTCCATTTCATGATCACCAGCAGATATCAGAAGTCGTGAACACTACGTGTCCTTAGACAGTCAAATTGTCTGAGCAGGTGAGAAAGTTTAGCATCTTTGTATTCTAAGCCGTATTTTAGTGATTTCTAAGAAAGATTTTGTTAACCATTTGGACAACTCCTCACCACATCTAGATCTATTCCCAGGCTGATACTTTTACTTTCAACTTCCCACCCCTAACCCTCTTGAGTTACTCTTAAAAGAGATATACAGGCAAGTTATCAAAACTTGCCTGACATATATAATACTTTGATTACAAGGAGACCTGATCATAAAGGCCTCACACGAGAAACCAATTTGCTAGGGAGAAATAGACGTTTCTTATTTCATTTTGAAATCATATAAATGATTTTAAATGACAAATATTTTACAATTTAACAGTCATTCTGTTACACGAATGATCTTTACTGAACATATATTCCTTTAGTGGATCCAATGTGTTTGAAACTACAGTACTGAAATCTGCGTGTATCTATAGAGAGATGAAACCTTAATGTCAATATTCTTAGATGCTTCTCCCTATCACAAAATTAACAACAATAGTTAATGCAAGGCCAGAGATACAGAACTGTGAAAAATCACACAGCACAGGCCTAAAGAAACCAAAATCTTCCTGATGATTTAACACCTTTCCCTCTGATGATTTGCTGCTAAAAATCAGCTCTTCATCTGTGTCCAGACCACATGTGCTTGTGTTCTTGTGTGCCCTAAACTAAAACGAGGTAGGCAGCTACAAAGTATCCTGAAAGAAGGGGAATTCATTGTAATAAGGAAAAAAGATAAAAACACTCAGAACACTATGTTCCCAGTTTTGCTGTCAAAAAACACTTTCATAAACACAACTCCCTATAGTGTAGCTAACAAGTCATCACTACCAAAGCAGCCAGTGGCTTAAGTCACTTGACTCTCACCACCATCATTTACTTCAGCTTTCACTGGAATCTCCCTGGCAAGCTCAGAAACAAAAAACCTAAGAATTCCAAGTACTTAATCTCTCTTTTAATTGCTCATCCTCCCACTAAGTATGCCTTTCCAACTGAACAAATTTTGAGGAAGCTGCTCAATATACCATCTGTATTTACATTCATTTGGAAATCATCTTCAGGGCTGCTACTTCACAGCTGTTACTTAGAAAAGTTTTATTAGATCAGCTGAATGAGATCTCATTAATCATTTCCTAAGGTCAAAAAAACCAGAAAAGAAAACCCCTTTTTTTCCATGATATCTGGATGACATAGTGCTATACGGAAGAGATTAAATCACCATCAGTTTGGGATCTGTGCAAGTATGAAGCACTTCCAGGAACCATGTGCAAATTCAGTTCTTGGACTTCCCAAATTTGCATCACGTAACAGAGAAATGTACTACATAAAAAGCAATATGACAATGAAATCATGAAGCCAGGCACACAAGGCAGCACGACCGCCACACTCCTTAGACAGTAACTGCACTAAGGAAAACCAAGCAGTAATCTTCATTATCTACAAACAGCCTGACTAAATAGTGCTTTCTGGGGGTTTTCTGATCAGAACAATAATATGTATTATTTCCTATTATTTTGCATTATTAATACATATTTGCTATGTTTCCAAGCATACTTAGAGTTGTAGTCTTTACTTAATAACCTGTCAGTTTCCACCATAAACACGACAGATTGCTCTGTAGAGCCATAGCTAAGGTAAATTCAAGGGTTCTCAGAGTCCTGCTTAGGAGGAGCATTGCTGTGTAAATGGCAAGTGGGCTTTTAATGGCTCATACGACTGGTTAATGAGTGACATTAAAACATCTGTTTGGAAAACCTTGAGCAGTGCTATTTCCTGGTATCTAGTAAGGAGTGCACAATGTTTAACAATATAGTGAAGTCAGAGGCAAAAGAGATACAACAAAAGCCTTTCAAACTAATTTTAAAAGACCCATTGAGTAGAAAAATGTAAAACAATATAACATGGGTGGGACTTTATATTTGGATTGCATATTGGATTATTAAATTCTTATAATTATTCTTCTTAGGTCTGAAGAATGCATGCAATTCATATCAGCAAGAAGAACAAGTTAGAATTCTCGCAAGTTAATGGAAGAAAGCTTGCAGAACTCCAGAGAAACTACTTGGATTCCTCTGACATCAGTGCTCTTCACCCAAAAGAATTTCATTCTTTGTCTGATAATCATTATAAAAACTGCTTTTCCATAAATATACAAAGTAACTGACTTACGGATTCACAAGAGTGAGGTAACTTAACCAGACATTCCTAGCCCTAGTACCATTTCAGCTATGGCTGGTGGCTAGGTCACATTTTTCTACACTAATGCATCTATTTAGTAGACTTAATGGCAGAGAGTCAGAGCTTAAACCTTCAAAGCATAACTGATTTGGTCCTGTGATGTCCCAGTTTATGAATCATTAACATCATCCCAGGCTGAGGTTGGAAGGGAGCTCCTGAAGTTATGCTCTGATGCCTTTGGAGGGTACTTTGTGCTGTCCCAGGCTTGCTCTCAGATCTGGCTGTGACTTGGTGAATACCACAGCTCTTTGGCCAACCTCTACCACTGCTCAATCCTCCTCACTGCAAAAAAGCATTTCCTGACGTTCAGAAGCAAATTCCCCTGTTTCCTTTTGTGCCCAGTGGCTCCGGTCTTAGCACCAGGCAGCAAAGAAAGCCAAGTTCTGTCTCCTCTGTACCCTCCCTACAGGTATTTGTCCATTGATGAGATGCTCCTGAGCCTTCTCTTCTGAGCTGAAAAACCACAGTGCTCCCAGCCATTCTCTACAGGCAGGACAGTGCATTTCCTTGAACACCTTCTTGGCCCTTGGCTGCACACATGTATGTCCATGTCTCTCCCATGCTGAGGAACCCACAACTGCACACAGTATCCGAGGGGTGGTCCTGCCAGTGTTTTAACACCTCAGAATAAGCTGCTACAAGGTCAGGAATGGATCTGAATGGGAAGTGTGTTTTCTTAAAGCATGCCAGCAGAGAGAAGGCTTCCTAATACCAAAGATTACCACTGTCTGACTTAGCTTTAAACATCTTCAACCACATGCCTGACCCAGATTGTAAATTAAAAAATCTGTCCTTAACACTATAGTTCAACAGAGAGTCCAAGGTATCAAGATGCTTCCCAATAAAATAACTTCAAAAGCCCTGGATCCCTAGTTTTGGTCCCCTTACATTTTAAACAAATAAATGCCATTTAGCAGTGAAAATATGAAGTAGTTACATATCTAGAATAATCTCCTAATATTGAAAGCAGACCTCCAAAAGGTAAATCCCATGAAGTTTATATAGCCTTGGTTTATCTGGGGATCTCTTCCTGTCACACACCAACAAAAATCACTATGCAATACACATATGATGATACAATCTCTACTTTTGGCATTTTTCTCCTCAGTAGCTTTCCTGAGGAACACCACAAAATTAATAGCACTCCCTCCCAATCCTACTAAAGAGAACATCTGAAATTCGTCATTATCTTTCATGCCTCAACAATGGCCAGAAAAATTTAGGGAAAAAATAAGTGGGCTTATGTTAGTTCCCAAGGAAGTAAATTGAGACGGTAAAAGATCAAGTAATCTGAATGGGTCACAAAAATTTGGCAAAGGACGAAGCTAGAACTTCATTTCCCGAGTTCTGACCTGGAGCCTTTTGAATTTAAGCTACAAGCTTGTTGGTTTTACCATTTGTATACCAAAGGCAACATACACAAGTACACAGAGTCAGCAATTTGAATTATGACTATAATGTAGCTTCTATCAGAAGTATATTAATACTTTCCTATGCTCTGACTGTACTGCAGTAACACTTGGCAACGGGGGGAAGGTATACATTAGGCTTTTTTCCCTCCAAGTATTGATGCAAAGAAAAAGTAGTGCGTGTCAGTCTTCTGCTCTAAGTCCTCACAACAGTTTGGCACACAGACAAATGGCGTCCAACGCGTACCTGGGAATCCAGTGGTCCAGACGCAGGCAAACACTAACAACCCTCAATTTGATGATGCTTGAGCTGGGATATGAATCTAGCAAAGATGCCTATCAGTGCACTGACACCTACACGTCTCTCTGGGGCAGAATCCAGCCCAGCCACTATGGCCAGGTTGGCATTGATTGCCAAGGCAAATGCCAGGCTATGACCCAATCCAGTAGTTTTGCCTAAGAGGAAGCACATCAAGCATGAAGATGACAAGAAATGTGTTTAGCATGCTTTTGTTCCTATACCATAAATAAAAGAAACTGAAATATTTGTCCAGAACTTGCTTGTGATTCACAGTGAGTTGTCCTGGCAGACTAGGTGACAGCTATTGAAAACCCAGAGAAATGTCTGCGGTACCAAGTGCCTGATGTCCTTGAACATTGATTGTGCAGGCAATCTGAATGCTCAGCAGGGCTCACATGACCTTGTTACTGTAGTATTCCTTACACAGTACCACATATC